>NC_028355.1:256537-283109 GCF_000741045.1 Vigna radiata var. radiata
CTCTCCTTGATCATTCTTGATTCGCAAAATATCAAACATTGTCTAATTCTGTTTGGTTTTGGAGATTAGATCATAGAAATACAAGTTTTTGTTTCTTGGTCGCTATTGTGTGGTAGTCGTCATGTTTAAATTCATGAAATGATATGTTACGCGCAGACTTTTGATTGCTGAAGCTGAGAAAGCTGCCAAGGCACTGGAGGTTGCTGCGACAAAGAGTCCTTTTGCACAGTCTTCTTTGATAGAGACCAGAAAGCTTATAGCTGAAGCTATTCAATCACTGGAATCCATTGATACACAAGCTATAACTGACAGTAATGTTCCTTCGGTTGGTTTGAGTGAGGTCAGTCAAGAAAAAGAATCAGCATCTGAAGTTCTAAACCAATCAAAATTGGCCCCAGTAAATGGACACACAACATTATCATCAATGGACTACAAGTTCCCTGAAAATTTTAGCAAATTTTCCTTGGAGAAGCCAGTTAATGGTGAACCTGAACTTCTCCTAACCAATGGTTGCGCATCCTTACCTTTTAGTTTGAATAGTCAGATAAGCGAGTCTAGTCCATCTAATCAACAAAGGGAAGCCGAACAGGATCAGAGAAGTGAATACGGAACAGAGCCTTCTCCAATAGTGATGGAAACTCAGTCCCTTGAAAATGAGACAGTGTCTAGATCACCTATAGTAGTATCTAAAAGATGGGTTCGCGGAAGGCTCGTCGAAGTGGCTGAAGAGAAACAATAAAATGGGTAAAGCTTAGCTCAGTTTTCAAGCATTAATACAATGCAGTGTCACATTATTTGTTACATGTTATATAGATCATAAATGCCACAAATATTTTCTGCTTTAATAGTGTGATCATTGCATACTCATCCTTTCACTCTTTGAAATCAAGCAAGAGGTGAGTTCAATCAGCCTCGTAACAGCCAACTACGTGTAGACAGATCGAGGAAGACTAAAATAGCAATCACTAAGGAAAGGGCACACTTCTATTAGGTCACAGGATACTTCTCCTAATCATGTTACATTAAACTAAGTTAATCATATGATTGTTTTGTTACTTTACAGTGTATGAGTTGATTCTTTGAGTAATTTACATTGTAGTTTTGTAGCCACTGCATAGTTGAGTCCAAGCTGTGACCATTTTCCCCTTCGGCAGGAGAATCCATTAAACTGGGGATCCCACCGGAATCATCAAGAGTAGGGCAGTGTTGGTTAAGGGTCAACCAAATTTTCTTTTACATTTATTTTTTCAAATTCGCCCTTCAACTACTGTATGGCAATTGACCAAAACTTCCATAGCTTTGCTCCTTTTCGGTGGTACTGTTTTTAAGGCTGTGGTACTATGGTTGAATTTAAGCTATAATGATTAGTTTTAAGGAGAAGATAAATCTCAGTAACACACTGCGTAAAAATGCTATTCTTTTATAATAGAAATTTGTTGGAAGATAAAAATGTTCATTTTTAATCGAATATATATATATTTTTTATTGACTTCCCATTAAAATTCATATAGAATAAGAAAACGAAAAAAAAATTGTAAAAGTATTGATACGTATACAAGATTTACGTAATTAATTGTAAAATTAAAGGGGATACACTATCACTTCATAGATTTAGCTATTCAATATACCTAAATTAATCTCTTGTATGATGGTGGAAAGGTTACAAATTAATTTGCGTATGAGAATCTACATTCTTGTCAATCTGTTTCTTCTGGTTCCTCTTTCAGCAAAACGACAGAGCAACAGAAGCAGACAGAATAAGATATGAGAATGAAAGAAAAGTATAGTGAAATGAATTTGATTAGGTATAGTGAAAAGAAGAGAAACCTGATGTTTAACTTTACTTTTTAAAAGCTTTCTCCCTGAGTGTTATTATTTTTCTTGTTGCGTGATTATTATGGTAGTTGGGCCTGTTGAAGCAATGGGCTGAGATGGGCCTGGGCGGTAGGATAGGACATCGTTTTCGTTCACAAGACAAGACGTTATTTTCTTCCTTCCTTCAACTTCCACCATAACACTAACACAACAGTCCTTCTCCTCTTCCTCCTCTTCTCCTCCTCCGGTGACCGGTCACCGCCAGGCAGCAATGGAAAGGGATTCATCTTCCGACGAAGTAGACGAGTTCATCCATCGGAAGGAGAGGAATGCGCCTACATCTCCCTCTTCCTTCCACTTCCAACCCCTCACTGCGCGAATCACTTCCAACTTCAACTTTCCTTTTCAGAAGCGATACCTCTTCGCCATTCTCCCTCTCTTCGCAATCCTCCTCTACTACGTCATCCCCGATTCCCACTCGCTCTTCTCCCTCTCCTCCGTCAACCTCAATCTCCGCCACCATCAACCCGAGGAATCTCAATTGCGCGCCCTTTACCTTTTGCGCCAACAGCAATTAGGGCTTCTCCACGCTCTCAATTCCACTTCCCAAACTCCCACTCTCAAATCCCTTCTATCCAACCAGATTTTCCTCAACTCACAGATTCAGCAGCTTCTTCTCAGTCCCTACACCCCTGCCACCTCTCTCTATTTTCGGAACGCCTCGTGTGGAACAGTGGATCAGAACCTGCGAGAAAGGAGGACCATCGAGTGGAGGCCCAAGGCTAATAAATTTTTGGTTGCAGTGTGCGTCTCGGGGCAGATGTCTAACCATCTGATGTGCTTGCAGAAGCAGATGTTCTTCGCGGCTCTCCTTAACCGGGTCCTGGTTATTCCCAGCTCCAAGGTGGATTATGAGTACGAGAGAGTATTGGATGTGGAGCACATGAATAAATGCATTGGAGGTAAAGTCAAAGCAGTGATCTCCTTCCAAGAGTTTTCTAGCATGAGGAAGAATGGCAAGCACGAGGGTAAATTCTTGTGTTATTTTTCGCTGCCTCGACCCTGTTGTCTGGATGAGGAGCATTTGAGGAAGTTGAAATCGTTGGGGCTTTTGTCTACAAATAGGCCTGCGACTGTGTGGGATGAAGATGCGAGGAAGCCCAGAACGAGGAGCGTGGAAGAGGTTGTGTCAAGATTTTCACGGGAGGAAAAGGAGGATGTTTTAGCCATTGGGGATGTATTGTATGCAGATGTGGAGGAAGAATGGGTGACGCAAGCAGGTGGCCCATTGGCTCATCGATGCAAGACTCTGATTCAACCCAACCGTCTCATTTTCCTCACCGCTCAACGTTTTATCCAAACCTTCCTCGGCAGGAACTTCCTTGCATTGCATTTCCGAAGACACGATTTCTTGAACTTCTGGTACCTACGTCGCCTCGCCTAGCCTCCTTAATCACCATCTATCATGAAAGCGCAATTAAGTAAATAATTGCGAGCGATATGATTGTGATTGTGATTGTGATGTGTGATGATACGTTTTGTTTCTTGTTTACAGTAATGGTAAAAAACCAAGTTGCTTTTATCCTATTCCTCAAGCAGCAGATTGTATCTTGCGTGTGGTTGAAAGAGCCAATGCACCCCTCATTTACCTCTCTACAGACGCCGCAGAGAGTGAAATTCGGCTGCTTCAGTCACTGCTTGTGAGAGAGGGCAGGCACGTTCCACTTGTCAAACGCCCACCTCGGAATTCGGCAGAAAAATGGGACTCTTTGTTGTACAGGCATCACATTGAAGGAGACCCTCAGGTCTGAATACAATGCATTATACGTCAATGTCATTCATTACCTTCTTTTTTCCGACCGCTTTTAACATCGGGTCAATATTATTTCTAATTCTATGACATATCCATTCATCATGCTGCATCTCTTAATTGTTCAGTTTGTATCCTTATGTGCGGTGTGCGCCTTGTAAATTCCTCTGCTAAATTGCCTTGTGGACATTGTTTTCTTAAGGTGGAAGCTATGTTGGACAAGACTATATGTGCCATGTCTAGTGTGTTCATTGGAGCATCCGGTTCAACTTTCACCCAGGACATTCGACGGCTAAGAAAGGACTGGGGATCCACATCATTGTGCGATGAGTACCTTTGCCACGGTGAGGAGCCAAATGTTGTAGCGGAGATGGAATGAGAACCACAAATAACTCCGATCTCACTTTCGAGGACACCTCATCTTTGTCCTGCAAACATTTGACTTAGAGTAGGATTTTGTCAATATGTGTTGTAGTGTATCATAGTAGAGTTAGTCATTTCACTTGTAACTTTTACTGGTTTATATATATTCTACTACAATAAATATAGTGTATGATTAACAGCTGTTTCCATGTATAACTCTTCAGCGTACCAAACCCTTCTTCCCTATCCCAAACCCACATCCCGATTCTTTTTTGTGATAAATGAGAGGAAATAGATAAAGTAATTTGGAAGGGAAGAAAATGAAAAAGAAATAAAATACAAATAAAGGTTTATTGTTGAAAAAAAAAATAATAATCATAATGGATTATTGGTTTGGCATCATAATAAATTATGTATTTTCATTTTCGAACATAACCCTCCTAGATAACATAATTAATTAAGTGCATGTTTTTATTTTCAAATGCAATTTTCCTGTTCTTGACAATATAACTAATTGTGTTGCATCTTTTCTCAAATTTTGCATATTTTTTTTTTCATTTTTCTTCTATTTTTGTACGGAAAGTTTTTATATTTAGTCTTGATTTTCGTTCTTTCCTCTCAAGAGGGAAAAAATACATGTCGATATGCCAATTGACGTCTAGTGTATGATTGGTATGAAAAGTGATATGGTGTAAGTAAGGGTAATAGGAAAGAAAAATATAAAGAAATAATAGGCGATAAATGGAGTTTATGGCATGACTCTTTGGAAATGAATGCTGAAGGTGTCTATCAGTGGATTACGTCCAAGGAACTTTGAACTGGTTTTGTCAGAGCTAAAAGGAAAAGGTCAAAAACATCTTAAAATATGTTCATGAATGGCATGTTTAGGGATTGTAATCCAAATATAGCCTGAAACTTTGTTTTGATATATAACGAGACTATTGTGAGAGTCAAGCCAACTTAACGTTTTAACTATACTAAGAAAAAGGAAATGGTCAATAACTGTGTCTAAATCTATAAATAAGCTGGCTCTTAATCTACAACCACGGTGTGAAAATTTAAACATGTTTTTCAGTTATCACACATCCCAATCCCTGTAGTCTCATGGCGTTTAATTTATATTTTCGGCTTCCCAACTTTAAAAAACGAAACATACTATAAGTAGTTGGTACTGTTCTCAGCTCAATTTGATGTCATAATGTCATCTATAGTTGAACATCAAACAGACAGTTGAATTACAAGCAGCAAAAACAGTGGAAAAGAATAATACCGTTTCAATCATCTTCTGATTCTGTTGCTGTTTTATATGGCCGTAGCACGTTGACATTTACTGTGAATATATTAGATGATCTCATATTACATAAGCTTACAAAGTTAGATTGCATAAACTAGGAAACCTTTCATTATTACCAGTTGTTATTAACAGAATATGGAAGGCACCAATCTAAACCGAGCTTCAAATTTGTAACCATCGAAATTATATCACCCGGTGTCTAACTCAAAGAAAGGGAGAAAAGTATAACTACATTTCCTTGGATTTAGATCTCCCGTAGAGCTGCCTCATCACTTCCTCGTTGTGATCCTCCATGATCACTACTGCTAAATGTGCGCTTGCTCATGTTAGCTCGCTGCACTAATCGCACCAGTGCTTGAACCACTTCTGACATTGGTGGTCGGAATTCAGGCTCCGGCTGCCCCAAAAGAGTAAAATAATCACGTTAACATGCTATGCACAAATATATTCTTTCCACCCAAAAGCATCCAATTCATTATTACAAAATCAGATATTTTGGATGAATAAAAACGTGGTTTACAATACCTGCACGCAAAGGGCGATAACATCAGCAAATCGAGAAAGAGACTTAACAGGATATAGCCCCTTCAATGTAGGATCAACCATTTTACCCAATGCATCAATATCATGGAGTTGAGGTGTTGCCCATCGAACCAAAGACTGCTCAGATCTTGGCCTTGAGCTGTTACAGAATATTACAATCAGGACTAATAGAGGAGCCAACACATGATTTGTGTATAATTTGAATTGCTGCTGGGTATTGCTCAATAACAAGAACAAACTAAAAAAATCATATTCTGAAATTATGTTAAGACATCTATTTGTTTACGCAAATATTTCAATTGTTTTAGATCTATCAAATGTAGAAAACTGTTGCGTTAAATGTGAGGTAATCATTATTCACCTATCAAATGGCATCCGTCCGCTGAGAAGTTCCAACATGACAACCCCAAAGCTGTAGACATCACTTTGCAGAGTATACTGACCAGACAACGCAACTTCAGGGGCATCATATCCAGATCCAACATTATGACTCAATATCTGAATGAGACCAAAAGTTAAAATAATAATTTTATCGGGTTTGGTGTCACAGGGTAAAAGGAAAAGTCAGTTTTTTGCCAGAATATTCCTGCAGAAGCACAAGAGTATATAGTGGGCTTGAACCCTTGATGTACAAAGTTTTACCTTGGCTTGGGTTTAAATGCCCCTTTGGCCCTTAAATTTACCATTGGGAAGTCTTAGTTCTCCAGATCCTTTAGGTATCGCAAATGTGCGATTTTTAGTTTCTTAAGTTCTAATTGTGTCAACCAGATCTTCCAAATATTACAGGTCTGTGATTTTAGTTCTTCATACATGTCATCAGCACATTCACAAATTCAACTGACGGAGAAACCCAAATTGGACAATTGCAATATCTAAGATACACAATTGGAACCCTTAGGATTAAAATGGCACAATTTCAATAGTTGGAGATCCAATTGGTATAATTGAAACCCAAGGGACTAAAATGGCGCAATTGTGATACTTAGATGACCAAATATGGAATTAAGCCTTTGCCTTTAGATTTAGAAATTTGACAAAAAGCACAAAAAAAACTTTTCTCAATCAATTAACAACCTAAGGAGCCGACTGTGCACTTTTATTATTCTGTGCTAGTAGCTGAACTGATTCAACTCTATAAGTAACTGCGTATGAAAATTATTGGTGTACTCATGTTCATACGTTACCACTAAAATATATTATAACCCCAAGTTTGTCCAAGCTAGTTGCCACTGCTAATTCAGAAAATAAATTACCAATCATGTGTTTTCAAAAATGTAATACACTACATATTTGAAAGCATCCACGACAAAAGGGAAATTCAAATCGACAAATGGATAATGATCAGCATGGCCTAAAAATAAGTAGAAAACTAGCCATAAAAACATTGAAACCATGTTGGCCAAACACAATCACGTTCAATTATAAAAATCTAAGTTCTAAAGATTTATAAAATCACCTGGTCTGCGTTTGGAATATAGCTAGCCAATCCACTATCTGAAAGATGAGGATTAAGCTCTGCATCAAGTAATATGTTGGCAGATTTAATATTCTTATGAACAACTGATGGCGAACTAACTTCATGTAGGTACCTACAAAAAAATTGTTGAGAAAGTCTGGTCATCGAATCTCAAGTAACATTAACATTTATGCTTGATGTCGAACCACGTGTTACCACATAAAAATCATGGGAAAAGAAAACTTCCATTGTAAGTAAAATCCTTACTTTCACAAAGTGGCACTCTCCCATCTACTGATAGTGCACTGATTTTCAAGGTGATAGTGGATAAAAAATAAACTCAATTCCTGCTTAATAGTACAAAATAATTTTCCAGTGTTTATTTGCAAATATGAACTTTAGACAAAGTATTAATCCAGAGTCCAGAAAATTTTTTATAAACTGAATTTCAGTTTTAAATCAGTCAAGCTCAAAAAGGACAGGTCAGCATGCAATTTAGGTAGAATACGATACAAAATAAATAAAACAGAAAGATAGAAAAGAAAAGAGGAGCTAATAAAGCTGGAAAAAAAGTTTAACTAAAATATTGTCAATGAATTGATGCAAAAGTTCCTCAAAAAATTCTGTATAAGGACCTTACAATCCTATTAGAACATAACTAACTTACTCTAAAGCACGTGCAGTACCCAAAGCAATCTTGACACGGGAATTCCATATCAGTGGTTTACTATATTCGTCTGGTAGATGAAGGAAGTCGTGCAATGATCCATTTTTATGAAATTTGTAGACCAAGAGGTGTTGTCCATACTCTGAGCAATAACCTACAAGCTCTGTCACATTTGGATGATGCAAGCTGGAGATGTTTGAAATTATTTCTATAAAATCATCTGACAAATCATTGGAAAGGACAGATGAATCTATCTTCTTCACTGCAAGAACCTACAACATAATTAAAAATTAAAAAAAAAAAAAAAAGAGTCAAAAGCATTAAAAACTTCCGGCCCAAAGTAGAAATTTTCACTATTTAATGGGTTATTACCTCTCCATCATCAAATTGAGCACGGTACACACGCCCAAAAGACCCCTCGCCAACAAGATGATCCACACTGAAGCTACCAGTAGCAATCTGCAGGTCAGCAATAGAATATGATTTCACATTTGCAGGAGCTGTTACAGTCTTCTTCACAATTGTGGGCTTCTTGGAGAACTCTTCATCATCAAATGATTTATGTCGATCAATAGGTGGGGGTTTAAGATTTATTGAGGCAGAAGTATCAAACGTCTTCATGTCTGATACAGAGGATGTTTGCTCTGACTTCTCTTCTGCATTATGGCACATATGTCAATTTGGATAAAAAAGTTGAAAAGAAAAATAATATGCCAAATTTTGAATTGCAAACTTTAATTTGGTAATAACCAGATTACTAAAGAAAAAAGACTAGCCGGCAATATATAACAGCAAATAAAGGACAAGTTGGTCTTGTTCTTAAATGGTAAAGTTTGGCAATATCATAATAAATTTATCTAGAAAAGCATAACAATAAGGATGCCCTCATCATTAAAGAAAAAATATTTTGAAATAGTATGCAAGATGCAGACCATGCACTCCATTTGAGGGAAGTGGAGCAAAGGATTGATTGTCCAGCTTTTCTAAATCTGAAGATGTCTTCTTGGATTTTCTCTTCACCAGAAAGAACGCTACTATTGCCCCAACAACTATGACAGAGACTACAATTCCAGCAATGGCACCACCTCCTATACTGGACTTTTTGCCCATGTCAACTGAGCTGCTGCTGCTGTCACCGACATCTGGGGTGGTGGTGCTTCCCCCTCCAGACTGGTGGTGTTTGTTCCTTTTAGGTATGGGAGGTGTACCAGGAGGAGGTGGGGGTGCAGATCCGGAGCTCCATCCATTACCACCGCTCCTAATGTTAAATTTGCCAAATATTAGAGCTCCACAGAAATTTATGATGAAAATCTGATTCCAAATTACCAAATTGCTGACAATGAGAAATGCTTACTGTAGGTTTATATCCTTCAACTGTTCGGGTATCCATCCAGTAAAATTATTGTTCTCCACATTCCTGAGAATGATTTAAGACAATAAATACAATTGGTTTCAAGTTTTTCATTTTGGAAATATAGGAAAAGAGCTATGTCATATGATACAACAGAGACGCACAGATTATCCAGAGGAAGATTAGCAAGGACATCAATACTGCCCGTAAACTGATTGTTTTGCAGATTCCTGCCCAGATATAAACAAATTAACTTAGAATGCAATCAATAAAATGTAATATAGTAACAAAAAACACCAACAGTCAGTATTTTTACAAGGTTGTTATGTGTGAAAGTGAGCTCATAGTCTGAGGGAGGTCACCGATTAGAGAATTGAAAGAGAGATCCCTGTAATAAGGAAAAAATATAAGCCCACTTGGCTCACAATTGTTTGGTATTACCAAGGATCAAAAGTAGCCGCATGTAAATAATCAAATTACCAAAACCATATCACATGAAACATATTTCAACAGCACATATATATGTATTCTTTTCACATGCAAAATGTCTTGAAATGCAATTAGAACTAATACTGTAAAACTATTCAACTGCATAATAGTAATTCATCTAAAAAAGCATTATCAAAACATACATGAGACGAAAAGGATCAACACTTTATAGAAAGGTAACAATAACTTGAAAGCCATTTAGACTACTGTTTTTATGCAGCTGAAGGGTAAGACAAATTCTCACAATGTGGAGAGGGTAGAAAGATTAAGAAAGTTAACAGCCAGTCCTTGCTGGAGCTGATTATGACCAAGATTCCTGCATAAAAAAAATAAAAAATTATTTGAGGTGTTTGTAGTGGTGGTCAATACAGTACAACTATTTAAATTTACAAGAAGAAAATTACACACAGGTCTGTAAGAGCTGTCAAGTTTGAAATAGAGTAAGGAACAGTCCCTGTGATGTTATTATAAGCAAGATTTCTGCACACAAAGAACTAAGAACGTTACAAATCACATCATAAATAAAATACACTGAAGAGTAACAACCCCATATCAGTTGAAACATACAATCGCTGCACATATGGAGGGAGCTGGTATGGTATGCTGCCGCCAAGACTGTTGCCACTCATGTCTCTACAAAAGTTTACAAGGTCACACAATGATAGCAATGAATATATGTAAGGAAAGAGACCATTAATCTTACAGGGTGCTCAAAGATGTCAAGCTTTCTAATCCATAAGGCAACGACCCAGTCAGTCCAAGATTAGATAACTTACTGAGAAGTCACAAACAATAGTGTTAAAAATAAGCAACAAAGCCTAAAGGTAATGATCAAATTATATAAAGTGAAGAGTGGTACCATACATCTCTGTAACACGGTTGCCTGAGCAAGAAATGCCTTTCCAAGGTTGCCCACATGGATCATCGCCATTAACAGGCCAACCAAGTTGGGATGGTGAGTTCAAATTTTGAAATAAAAGTCTCACAGCAGCAGCTGCGGAAAACATTCCAAAAATAAAAATATTCAGTAAACCTAATACATGTATTATGGATTTTCATTATCTAATAGGTTATGGCCTCAACAAGATCCATTTACATATTTCAGGGTATAGATTTCTCTTCAGGCAAAACTAATCCATTGTGAAAGAATCCTTGAATATACTACTTCTAAACAAAAGTGAATAATTTGGACCTTAGCCATGAATACAGATTAAGAAAATGTTTTCTGACAATTAATTGGTTATTCGTAGACTATATAAGTTGCAAGTTTATCAATATCAAAGCGTAGAAACTAAAAAGAAACCTAACTTTCACCAAGGATTCTCAGAATGGTACATCATAATTTCCTGGGTGGAAGTAGTATGGATAGAAGATTGGTAATTGTTTTGTGTGCATAATGTTAGTTAAAATAGCATCACCAAATATTAGGCACCTGAAGAAAAACCTTTCAAAATTATATCATCGGGCCAGTACAGAACCCAGTTATTAGAAGGATCATAGTGCACCCATACAAGTCCGTATTTAGGGATGCAAATGAGATTCAAAATCATCAGATGTTCATCAAGCAAACATTCTAGATATTCTGAAGGGTCACAAAAGCAATGCTGACTGCTTGTTGAGGATTTAAAGATGTGGACAACACAAGACAAATAAGGAAGTGTACAGCATTAAACTAGACACGAACTATATAATACAAAAAAGGGTAAACAGAAACCTAAACCCTACAAGATTTTGTTAGTGATTTGCCAATCAGAAGTTAGAATGGCCAAGTAGTCCATTGCAGTAGTTGCTTTATTTTGGATCCCTTCGTATGAACTACCTCAAATCCCATATTTGAAATATGGCAGATCTAAAATGTGCCATTTGAGAGATAAGATTAAAGAAGTCCACATACAACATTGACAAGAATTTTGGAATTAAGCACAGGTGAAGTTAACACATTTCCACGGTACTGCTCATGCTATTAAAGCATTTATCCTCACGGGACAAAGGCTTGCTGAGTGCTACTATAAAGGATGGTTCCGAAGTCCAGAAGGGCAGCTGCAGCATAGAGGGCTTGCCACAAAAAAAAAAAAAAAAACAAAAACGCACATGCTCCAGTGCGTTGTGAACATTACCATTCAGAACACTTCTTTGCTTACCTTTGAGAATTTTTAGCTTTATTTGATTGCGAAATATAACACACGCATGATTTACTTGTACATCAAACTGACCACGAGATGTTGAAGATAAGAAGTCAACGTAAGGGGGTGAAAGAGGAAAGACCAAGAGTGTCGGCAGACTATAAAACGCATACAAAAAACACCTCATAAAGCCTTAAAATATCGGAAAGTGATTACTAAAACAAGCAGCTCATTTTTCTCAGACTTTGTGTGCACTACTACATAATTTTTTGGCATATGATCCACAGTTGATGAAAGTTGAACAGGGAGGTAGAGGGGGAAAATTGAAAATTTTCCTTATAAAAAAGTTGAAGGGTAAGAACTATATACGCGGAAAAGAAAAGGCCATGGAAAGAAGTGAGACTTCCATCAGCAACCGAATAATGCAGAAGACTATGAGAGAACTCTAAGGATTGATAATGACTTATTTAGCACTTAGCAGAACAGAAACCTTAGAAATGACACAAGGCAAGGTAACCAATTACAAAGTAGTAAGAACCGACAATCAAGTGCACAGAACATATTGTTCAAACTGGTAAGGAAGAATACAATTCATTTGATGAGACCATAGGCATGCAACGCAAGAAGTACTTAGTAGAGAAAACCAACAAACTGTCTAAAACACTAACAATCACGGTAATAGAACTGATGTGATGTGAGCCACTCAATAGATCAGCTACAAAGCTTCCCATTGTTTCAGAATAAAGGAAAACTAAAAACTCCAAACAAATCGTTTGTACAGTTCAAAGCACAAAAGTGAAATGGGCGATGAGAGCAAGTTTTTACAAGAATAGCACAATGCAAAAAGCAACAAACAAAGAAAGAGAGTGAAGTGAAGTGAAAGAAGAGACTAACCATCATTTGGATCTGTAGCAGAAGTAGCACCATTGGGCATCCAACAAAGAATGCAGGAAGTGATGCACAGCAACAGTAACAACCTTCTAAACTCCACCATCTCTCACAAAATCCTTCCTACCCAGAAAGCTGAAAGGGTTTTTTAGTCACCCCTTTTCAGCAAGTTCTAATCTTTCTCTCTGATTATTTTATGGGTATATGCTAATGCTGCTCCCCATAGCCAAGTAAAGCTGGCCAGCACGAATTGCCAAAAGAATCCAAAGTCATGGAAATTTTATTTACTTTATCACAGTCACAGTGCCTCTCACAGTACTAGTATACATAAAAATAAATTTATACTTCAATAATAGTACCTCACTATTACTATAAGTAATAATGATTTTCCCTTAGAAGTTGTGATGGGAAGAAGTAAGAAAGAAAATTTTTGTGAAGCTTGGTTTTTCTGGATTTTTTCTGTGCTGGATTTTTCTTTCAAGACAATTTAAGTAGCCTTCACAATATAGGGACATGAATGAAAGACACGTTTGTACAAATTTATTATTATACAATAATATTTATTTTATGTTATGTATTTATGTCTGTATTTACGTATTGGTGAATAAGCGAGTATTGGTATATGTGGCTTTCATGCCAACGGCTATGCCAAAGCTGAAGAAGGGAAGTCAAAGAAACCAATTACTTGAAATGACGTCATGCAAAATTTAATAAATTACTAAAAAAAAAAACATGTGACGCAAAACATTCATCTTTGTCTAATTTAATGATGGAATTATCTTTTTTTTCTAATTACAGAATAATAATGGAAAAAGACGTTTGAACTAATGCCACCTATTTTAAAGACCGTTTTTTGGGGGTAATAATAGTGTTCAATAATTTCTAGGTTGTGACTCGGATTGAATAACATCTTTAATTTTTAATTTTTATGTACTTTATTGTTTTCGGAAATTACTATTTAATTATGATGTAATATAGTTCTTTTCAATTGATGTAACTTGTATTGATATGTGCTGTCTCAATTATTACTATAGAACAACGTAGAGATATTGTTCCACATAGTAAAAAAAAAAAAACTTAGCAAAATAAAGTAATTAATAGAGATTAAAACGTATATTATCTTTCATATAATCGCATAATGAATTGATACGAAGAAAAATGACGGAGACACTAATTAAACTCGAAATTTTATTGGTATTTTTGTCTTATATGTGATTTAATCTTTTAAAATAATGTTCAAATCAATTTCAATTGTTATACTACTAACTTTCTTATGTCATAATTTTCCATATTTAAATAAGAGTATTAGCATTTAACCGTTTTGTTATTGAGAATAAAATATAACTTAAATATGGAAAAAGTTGTTAAATATGTTTTTAAATTTAAAATATTTGATAAAAGTAGTTATTATAGTTGTTTACAAAAAGTAAAATAACATAAATTCACATATTACTTATAATTCTTTATTTTGTACGTAGTATATATATTGTTCGATATTGTAATATTAAATTGCTTATTTAATTTTAAATATTATTTTCATTTAAAAATAGGACAATTTATTAAAACCTATAGTAGTGATGGTAAAAGATAAATATTTCAATATTAAAGAAGGTGGTAAATGGAAAATTTCGCTAAGGTTTGAAGTGACAACTTATAATAAAGTCTAAGCTTGAATATTGGTTTAAATAATTTAACATTATTATTATTAATATTATTATTATATTGACTGTATTTTTGTCAACTTTGTAATGGTTTTTAGTAAATGTTTGCAAAGGTTGAAGTTGTGATATTTGCATTAAATGCAATTGAAATACTTTATTTTAAAATAAGAAATTTAGAATGAAATAAATTTTAATGAACTTATTTAAATAAAGTATTTAAAAAATAATCAACCGGGATGAAAGTAATTCAAATTAAATGAATTTGAATTTCTTAAAATAGTAAATTTTTCTATCAAAACATGAGGATGAACTTTTTCATAAAAGCTTATGAGAGAAAAAAATAAGATTTCCATTGATAAGATTGTTCAATTATGCCATAAATTCATCCTAAAATATGTATATAATACGTATGAAAGTCAAGTTACAAGATCATAAAATTCCTTTTTTAATTTGTACATAATATTTTTCCATTATAAACCACTCATAAATCTGTCTTACGATAATATTTTTACTAATAGTGAATAGATATTCATTTAGAGTGGTCTAATCGAATAATTACTCTAATATCATAATTTTGTCATATTATTTAATCTATATAGTAATCTCAAAAGACAAATAAATCAAATTCGATATAAAATTAACACATGATATTTTTTAATTAATATTTTCCTTAAAGAACATCCAGTGTTTAATAAAGAAATATTAAAATATAATATCCACCATGTCTCCTGAATAACGCTAAAACAGACCCGTAACCACTATCTTTAATTAATATATATAGAATTCTTTATTTCTCTATTTTTTTTATGTCTTCTATATTTGTGTTTCTTTGATAAATAAAAAGTGCGGCATTAAATAAATAAAAAAGTACACAATTTACTCAAATAATCTATTAAAAAATATAAGATTAAATTTTTTATTGCCTCCAATCTTAGATTTAAAGGACCAGTTAACACTTGAGAAAATATTTCTTTTCACCTTTTACTGATGTACTACTAATTTCATTTTTTTTTCGTTTTTAATTTATTTTAAAATAAGAGATATATTCGAAAGTAATCAAATTGAAATAGTTTATCCGAAGGGTGTCACGGGTTGGTCGAAAGAAAGAATATAAAACAAAACTTGTTCTAACTTCGTTAAACTTAACGGTATACGGTGAAAAGAATTGGTGGTGTTTAGGAAAACAGCCACAGCCACAGGACATAATAAAACAAAAGAGAATAAATAATGCAATTATACAATTATTAATTGATTGTATATTGTAAAAATAATTATTATTAATTTGATTTATTTTCAATTTGTCGGTGACATTCGCATACATATAATAAATGGTTTGGGTAGAGACGGAATATTCCCTAACCCTAACATTGCCGACAGTCAGATTCTCTGTCCGTTTCAGGAAGTAACAGTTCCGACAACTTTAAGAATTTGAAGATAAAAACAGAGTACAAGAACAAGCTGAAGACGATAAAGTAGGACTGCGTCTACGGCTAAAAAATTAGATTTAGTTTATGCGTAAGATTCGTTGAGGGAGGTACAAAATTGGAGGGAGTGGAAAAAGATGCAAACTTTATAGAGAAATAAGCAATAATGGTAGAAGCAATGCATCAGACTGTATGAGCTGATTGGATATTGCGGTGTAAGTTTTTGAGTCTGACAACAGACTCAACGTGTCCTCTGAGAGTGTGCAACTCCCCTAGCCTGCAAAGTTTGATGCATTTTGAGAGTTAAAAGAGGTTTCTTTGTAGATGATTGGGAGCAAAAGTGGTGAATGAGATGAGAAAAGTACCTGGCTATTTCAGCTCGTCGTCTGGCCTGTTCAGCTATGATAGAAGAGCGTCTTCCGTTTACCTCCAGGCCTCCGGCGGCCATGAGATGCAGTCCTTGTAGAGTCCTCTGAGAAAGAACCCACTTGGCAGCCCTATCTTCTTTTCCATAGTCTTTCTTTGATGTAAAAGCAGTCTGTTCAACACAAAAACACATCAAAACTCAAGCTACACATTGTGAACTTTCTCTAAACTTTCTCTAAACTTTCTCAGTTTCCCACTTACCTTTCTTTCAAATAGGAGTTTCCAGGCATCTCCAGTCAAGGCATAACGCACTGTGAACTTAATGACGTCCAATGGTACATAGAAGATCAAACTGTATAACCATATAACACCAGCCCATTCCCATCCAATTCCGCTAATCTTCGCAAAACTGATATTTGCATACACACCAATTAAGGTCGCCACCTAACCAATTCATACATCACATTCTTCATCAACCACTATTTTATGTGTTAAAACAATCTAACTTCCTTACACTTGAGGCATGCAACATTACCAGTTGAGCTATTACAAAGGCGCACATTAGCAGAGCTCCGGGTCTCTCTAGAAATGACCATCCATAGCTTCGAGTAACAAAGATTAGAGCCTGGCTAATGATGCTAACTTGCAGATATACAGCTGATGAAACTTTCTCGCTGTCACTAGATAATGAGGTTACATGGAAGTGGGTCTGCAAAAACACTTTTTCGGCTCAAAGATGTTTATAAATTGAGTGAAATGTAATTTTCATTTTAGGTCCGACAACAAGATCAGGGTGGGAGAGACAAAAACTTTTGTACCTCAAAGAAAGTGGTCTCAACTATTGCCCAATAGAATAGGACAGTGACCAGAGCAAGATAAGTTCCGATCACTATTCCTGTTGCAAATATCTCTGGTAGCTTCCAACTGTCGGGTGTCGGGGATGGCTTCACTCTGTCTTTAGATATGGTCATGATAGTACCTAGTTCAAAATTAAAATGTTATGACTACAGATCTTACATTGTCATAAACTGGAAAAAAAATGGTGAGTATAGTTTTTATCTATTGCTTGAGTAAGTAGATACGGAAGAAAAGGAAAGTGGAAGTTTTATAATTCATGTCCAGTACTGGGGTGAAGAAATGATCAGAAGTACTACCATCATTTAGTATTGCAATGATCAAGACCATGAATGGTGGAAAATCATACTCCCAAATTAATGCCAGGAGAGTAAAACCAACCTGCAAAAGGGTTCGGTTTGATAAGTTAGACGCTCGTCCAAAGGAACTTTAATGTTTGATAGAAATTCAAGAATAGAGAAAAACATAATCTATAAAAATGACTCTGAAATTGGGGGTAGGAACTTTTCTTACCACTATCCTTATGGTGATGGAGACAGCATATATCTGCATTAAAGAAAGCAATCAAATGAACATTATCATGAAAAACATTCCGAGTTATTACTGATTGATTCATTTATAATGACTGGTGGTTTGAACAATCTAGGTTTCAGTTAGACACTTTGACTATATTCTTCTAGCTCCTAAGAGTCTTGCTTTCTTGTTGAGGCTATATAATGTATAAAAAGGTGAAAGGAGAATATTTCTATCATAGTGCAAAAGAAGAGGAATACTACACACTCAACTGTATAATTTTTCATTCTTTGGAATATCGCTCTGCTTGTTAACACAGCACTAACAATGACACTTAACCCAGGCTCGGTTAAGACCAAATCAGCAGCACTTCTTGCAGCATCTGTAGCGTCTGACACAGCTATTCCGATATCTGCTTTCTTCAATGCTGGGGCATCATTTACTCCATCCCCGGTCATCCCAACAACATGTTTCTTTTCTTGTAAAATTTTCACTATTTCATACTTGTGTTCTGAAAGTATGAATTGCAACATCAATAAAATATCTGTTCAATATACTTGGTAAAATAGCAACACTGTCGAAAATGACAGGTAACAACGTATAGGAGATATTCATCCAAAAAATTTGAATAAGAACAAAAACTGGTGCTAAGCACTTCAGACTAGAAATTATTTTCTTGCTTAAATCACTCATTTTTTATCTTAAATAAGAAATAGTGCAAGCTATAGGCTGGTTGAAACTACTCATATCTGACCAGTAAATTATTGGAGGCTGAAAGGTTCAAGAAAAGTGATCAATTATGCAAGATTTTGTACCCATAAGGCTCATGGTGTTGATCTATTGGAATAATATTTCATCATTCCCTTTATTTGTTAGCTAAGATAGTGAGATGTCTGAAAACCATATTTTTCTAGTTGTAGTCATTTATTATACAGAATGAAAGGAAGCAAGAGCCAAATATATATATATGGTCTGAGAGAAGCAACTAACTTTCTTAACTATCAAATTCATATACCAGGATAAACACCAGCAAATCCATCTGCCATTTCAACGAGCTCATCTACAGGTAGAGCTTCATGCTCTTCTTTTTCATGCCCTAACAAAGATGAAGAAGGGTACATGTTTGTTCCCATGCCAAGTCTTCGGCCTGTCTCCTTTGCAATGGCTAATTGATCACCTACAATGCATTGACGTTTAAACTAGCTTATTTGACCTAAACATTTCAAATGTGAATGTACTCAAAAGATTGATGTCTTATTCAGCCACTTTTATTGGAAGATATTTAAAATTTATTATTTGAGAAAAGAATTTAGCAATGAACAACACATGTTAATTTGGGTGTGTTGCAGGTAAGTTCCAACACAGAGAAAGTACGAGTCAAACGGATTGATGATTAGTGATATTGGTAAATTTTAATAACACATTGAATGAGCAGTTCTGTGTATTATTGAGAAGGATTACAGAGCATGTTTGGTGAAGTTTGATGCCAACAATATTCTCTCATTGATATTTCCTTTGCTATATTTGCTTTATATAATTGTAGTTACACTTTGATCCTCTGATTCTATAAACCTTGAATATCATGGTGAGTTTTTGCAGTTATTCAGTGAATATTGAGAGCAATTTGATTAGAATCAGACAAAATATCTTATATCACGCAGTAGCCCTCATCATTTCGGTGCAACAACTACCACCACACTATGGTCTTTTGTTATATTTTATTCTATGCTTCCATTGAAATTTCATGTTTACCTGTAATCATCTTTACACAGACTCCAAGGTTAAGTGCTCTTCGGATGGTTTCGGCACTATCATGTCTTGGTGGATCAAACAAAGGCAACAAGCCACAAAAAGTCCAAGGACCTCCAGGGCTATCCTTGGATTTTTCAGGAACTTCCTGAAAGAATAATGACTTATCTAAGACAAAATAATAATCGACATCCTAAATTGTTAAAGTAATTAACGTGTTTTAAAAATTTCTATAAGTAAGCAACATTGACATCTTTTTCTTCATTTAATGATCCTTTAAGCAGGAAAGGAACAATGAAGGGTATCATGCTGATAACCTGATAAGCAACTGCAAGAGATCGCAATCCCCTTTCAGCAAATTTGTCTATTATATCGTGCACTTTTCTGGCAATTTGGTCTTTCTCTTGACACAAATCTAGAATCTGGTATGCAGTAAACAGCCAAAAAACACTGAAGTTCTGTAAAAGGCATTCCAATGATTGCAAAAAATTTTCTCCCTCCCTTTGCATGAGGGTCCATTGAGAAAAAACTTTGCATTAGATTTGAAGCAAAACTAGGAGACGTTAGGCAATAAGAAAAGGCTATTCACCACCTTTTAAAAATTTTGATACCTGTTCCGGAGCTCCTTTAGTGGCCCTATAAACATTGCCATCAGAATCAATATACGTTATAGCTGTACGTTTATCTACAGGATTGAATGGTAGAAAATGAACTTCAGTGATGTTTGCACGTGCCTGTAGAGAGGAAGAAGGAATTAATTTTCTTCTATTAATGAACATTTGGAGAACTTCTGTATTAAAGTAACATGGTATATTTACCTCTTTTGGATCAGCTAGCATATTAACTACGGCAGTATCAATGGCATCCTGGTTTTCCAGCCTAGCTGCTCTGGCTGCTAGTAGAACAACCGTATCTTTGTCCATATTTCTATTAAAAACCTGTTCAACACGTAAGGTGAAACTCTAAGTAAGGACAATACCTCCTAACAGTCCTCTAAACAATTCACAATAAGAGTTCTCAACTCTTAAGAATTCTTTTGCATCTCAATATTTTTAATCTACATGAAAAGATAATGCCTTTTGAATAGCTAATTGGGGGCTGGGGAGGGACCAAATAATATGCTCAATTGAAGTAGTGCCATATGGTAATTAAGAATTAGGACACGTTACATCATGATTCTTGAAGAATGAAATGATTCAAAAATCAGTATAAGCTATCCAAACAAGCTTGAAGTTTCAAACTCTTATGTGAAGATGATGAAGTTGCTAACTAAAGTTTTTTAGCGACTTGAGCAAACTGCATTGTAGTTGTACTAGTTACAAACACATTGGATTCTATATTCTCAGCCAATTATTTAGTAATTGAATTCTGATAAAACATATGAAAATGTTATTTTGAATCAACAATATAGATAATATACTTAATGTCATTTTTAAGTACCAACCTCAATAAGGTTTTTATCAACAGTCAGGCGATTCAGTGTAAGAGTTCCAGTTTTGTCACTGCAGAGCACATCCATGCCTGCCATTTCTTCAATTGCTGTCATTCTTTTAGTTATGGCTCCCTTACAAATGAAGTAAAAATACAGAAAGAGCATAGTCAGAAGCATAAAGATTTGCTATATTCTTTTGAACTTTGAGGGTAACACTAGGCGCCCGTGTATTATTAGCCAAAGTGATATAGGATTCCCAAATTTTGAACTATTATTATTGATAATGTAGACAAAATCTTAATTTCTTCCATTCTTAATTTGATTCTAGTTAAGAGCTAAAGAGTTGGACCTGCTGAGAAAGACGGTGAGAGCCAATTGCAAGTGTTACAGATAAGACTGTTGGCATAGCGATGGGTATTCCTCCAATTAGGAGAACAAGAAGATTGTTGATTCCATCCCTGTATGATCGATGCTCTACTGGGAACATTATAATTATTTCAAAAATTATCCCTATAGCTATAGAGCAAATGCAGAAGTTACCAATTGAGGTAAGGACCTGAAAAAGGTAAGAGAAACAGATATGGTCTGAAATTTGACTGATTGACCAAACACTTGTAAAGTATATTTTGCATTGAAATGAAACAAATGCTCCAATCTCAATGTATATTCTCCTTACTCCTTTTTTCCAGTGTTATAACAAGTTAAGCATCGTCACATTCCTTAAAAGCATTTTATCCTTTTATGCAACCATTCAAACTTCTTATTAATATAACCATGCCGAAAGAGTCCGAAGTTTTCTTAAGTTACCTTCTGAAAATGTCCAACAACTTCGGTACTATCAACCAGGTATGCCGCCTTTCCAAAAAAGGAGTGAACTCCTGTTGCTATCACTACAGCCTCAATCTCTCCATGTTTACATGTTGAACCGGAAAAGACCTCGTCACCCGTTCTTTTCGTGACAGGTAGAGATTCTCCAGTAAGGGCTGACTGCATAAAACAAAACCAGGACATCATGAACTCTGTTTCTTCATCATTGTACCAGTTTGTCATGAGAAAATATATTACGAAATCACTAAATAGAAAGTAAAAAAAAAATATACATTAGATTTACAATGTTCATTTATTTCATAACAAAGGCTTACCTGATCAATTTTTAGAGGATCCCCTTCTAGCAAGCGAGCATCAGCTGGAACTATATCTCCCAATTTTATGCTAATTATATCCCCAGGTACTAAAACTGCTGCATCTTGCTCTTGCCACTGCCCGTCTCTGAGAACCTGAACAAAGATATTAGGGACTCATTAATTTTGTGTACGTAAGGAATCCTGAAAACAATGTATTTTAGCATTACAAGCCTTAAGCAATATAGTAACATAGTACTAGAACAATTTCTGTTTTTTAAGGATATATGTTCACTCTGCATGGCATAGGTGATGAATTCCTACGTAAATGTCGTCAACAAAGAAACATACCCTTGTTTTAGGAGCTAAACGTGCCATTAATGCTGCTGCAGCATTACCTGCATTATTTTCTTCTATAAAACTAATAGTTGAGTTTATTACCAGTAGGCATATGATCCCTATAAAGTCTTGCCAATCAGGACCTTCCCCCTGAAAATTTATCTCAAAATGAGGAACCAAGAAATGAAAATACAAACTAAAAATAAAACGCTGAACGAAAATAAGAAAGAACATATGGTATATTGTAGAACACTTATTGCATTCTCTACTCACTCCACCATTAGCAAGGATAATCGCCATCAGTGCTGCTGCTTCCATAACCCATGATAAAGGATTCCACATAAAACCAAGAAATTTCAATATTTTATTCTCCTGCAGTAGAATTTGAGGGTTAGAATTTCTTTAAGTGGGATGCCTCCTTGCCTTTCAAAATAAATTACCACAATGCAGAACTCACAATTTATAAGATTGAAAATCTCAGTGAACAAGCTACTTTAACAACAACTATATCTTGGTATGAGTTTACAAGGTACTTGAATGGCCAAATCTATCCTGATTCACATACTCTATATGATGAATTTATGAAAATAAATATTTATAAGAAGTATGTGCTTACTTTCTTCTCTTCAAGTTTGTTTGGGCCAAATATCTCTATTCGAGCTTCAGCATCGTCAGATGAAAGTCCTCTTCGTGATGTTCTCAACTGTTCAAATACTTCTTCTAATGGTATACGCTCCTGATCAAAATAACAACGAACAATGAAGTCGAAACGTATTTTCTGTTCAGTAATTTCACCATCTTTCATGCAAATTATTAAACGATATTTGTAATGAAACAAAAAACGAAAAACGTTGAAGGAAACAGTGCTAAGTTTTGATTGAGCCCTGCCTATGTTAGAGGACTTACCAAATCAATGCCATCTCGGTTGAAATTCTCAGGATCAAGCAACGGTTTATCCAGTTCCTCAGCCATGTTATGGCTGCAGATTATGCATGCAACAGTTAAGCAGTTTGTAATTGCAACAATTGGTCAAAATCAGAATTGTATCACTGAGAAAAATAAACAGCACCAAACATGCAAAAATTTTACTTGAATAAACTTCAGTGTAGTAAAGACATGGTTGTATAAGGTACTCATTACATGACTACCTAAGTTGACACAGTAACTATGAATTACAGCGTAGATTCTTGTCGGAACAGTAGTAACATATACTTACTTGGAGGGAAAGTGAAAGTGGGAGGTGAGCTAGGTAGTGAGAAGAAGCAGAGTGGAAGTAAGATAGAGAGGTTAGATTCCTTTCGTTCCATTACATTAATAATGAAAGTATTGCAAACAACGTTAGCATGTTAGTTGCATGCTGACTGTTGGTTGGCAGTTGCGGAAGAGTAAGCAAGCAACGATGCAATGCTACTCTCCAACACTTTTTGCAACAGTTAAAGTTGTCTTAGCTTCTCTTGTCTTGTCTTCTTCACCCACCTTTCAAAACCTAACTTTCTCTCCTTCTCCCATTCAACTCTTGTTTTCATTTACTTCTCCCTGATTTCAACTTCTGCATTGCATTGCATTGCATTGCAAACATACTTTCTCAGACATCTTCTAATGTTCATCACTAAATTCGTCCCATTTCATATCTACTACATCTCTGTTACAATTGTAAATACAAAAATACATAAATACTGAAAATTTGACAAAAGTAACAACTAGATATACACATTCAGATAGCATGTTACATGATGGTACAACTATCAACACGAATCGGTTCACCTTAATCCATCTTATAAACGGATTAGTTCAACATGAACCACCTAACTTTCAATCTTAGTAGTTTTTCATTTTTTAAAAATTTCACCTTTTTAATTTTTCTTTTATCTATCTGGCAAAACATAATACACAAGTATTATGACAACTCAGTAATTAAAAATTAAAGATTTCGTCTAATATACAATGTACAATGAATTCAAGAAAATAAAAAAATGTCATAACAATCCCTCTTCAATATTCAAAAACTCCAAACTTTTTAAGTTTTAACATTATTGCTATCAATTTCAAAGAAAAATAAATTCGCATCATACATAATAAATTTAAAAAATGAAGCTTTAACTCAATGCTGTCTTTGTTATTTAATATTTTTCTCAGATAGGTTAATGCTGATTTCGAAATCTTGGCAGATTGGATGTTAAACTTTATAAAGAAAAGAACTTTAGAGGACACATGAAATTAGTGTCATCCCATAAACACTTTGGGCCTTTCTTGGGCCATTGAATAACGGAGTAATTTCTTTCTACACCTCACTAGTTTCTTCTTTCAGCTATCTTTCATTTTCGAATGCATTTTGATTCTTATAGTCTTGCCTGAAACCCTAGGATCGTGTTTCACTGGCTGCTGCAACTGGGAAGCACTTTTCATTCTCTGTTTGTCTCCCATCTGCCATCGCTGAAGGTAATCCCTGTCGTATGATTCACTTTTGACGATTCTATTTCAATGTTTTGTTTTTTCTAATTTGAATGTCCCTTCATCGTTATCTTCTCATTCTCATTTTCTTTTCTTTAAGTAGAGTGAATACCCAACACAGGTCCTTCAAAGAGAGATTGGTGACCTGGTTATTAGGTCCCTGGAAAGAAAATTTTCATCCATTTAGGTTGTTCAATGTTCATTCCGATAGAATGCGAGCCTCTCCTTCTCTTGTTTGAAGAAGGGTTGTCACAGTTGCCTTGAGGAATGATGAGAAATCTCTCTGCATCTCATTCCTTTGGGCTTTTCGTCACCTCACCCATCTTTCTTGCCAATAACCGTTCTTCTCTCACTCTCTTCTCACCTTCCACTCGAAGATTTCCTCCTTCCATTCAATGCGCGGCTCAATTCCGTCCCTGCATCGACATCCACAAGGGAAAAGTGAAACAAATTGTGGGGTCAACCTTGCAAGACTTGAAAGGGGGTGATGATGGGTCGGATCCTGTGACCAATTTTGAGTCTGATAAGTCGGCTGCTGAATATGCTACTCTTTACAGACGAGATGGACTCACGGGTGGCCATGTCATCATGCTTGGTGCAGACCCTTTGAGCAAAGCTGCTGCCTTGGAAGCATTGCATGCTTATCCCGGTGGTCTACAAATTGGAGGGGGAATAAATTCTGACAATTGTTTGAGTTACATAGAAGAGGGAGCAAGCCACGTCATTGTGACTTCTTACGTATTCAATGATGGACAAATGGATGTTGGAAGGCTAAAAGATCTTGTTCAAATTGTTGGAAAAAAGAGACTTGTGTTGGATCTCAGTTGTAGAAAAAAGGATGGTAAATATGCAATTGTCACTGATAGATGGCAGAAGTTTAGTGATGTTTTTGTTGATCCTGGTGTGATGGAATTTCTTGCCAACTTTGCTGATGAGTTTTTGGTTCATGGTGTTGATGTTGAAGGGAAAAAGTTGGGAATTGATGAAGAGCTTGTTGCTTTGCTTGGCAAGCATTCACCTATTCCTGTTACTTATGCTGGTGGTGTGACCGGAATGGCTGACCTAGAGAGGATTAAAAGTGCGGGAATGGAACGGGTGGATGTAACTGTGGGTAGTGCCTTGGATATTTTTGGAGGAAACATGTCTTACGAAGAGGTTGTAGCTTGGCATGCCCAGCAAAGGGCCCATGTAGTTTGATTAATATGTTTTCTTCTAATTGGAGAAATGATCTGCTTTTAGTGTTTTTCTAGATGTGTAACCAGTATCAGGTTAATTTTTTATGACTCAAGGCAAATTGAACATAACGAACTTTCTAGGATGAATTGATTTTTAATAATACTGGGTGTACAACAATACTGCAATAGCTATCTAATGCGAGTTCAACAAAAGTTTCATTACACTTTTTATTTATTTATTTTTTCAGCTTTGATGGTGTGTTATTTGGATTTGTTAACCCTTTTATGGGTTAAGTATTCTATTTTCTAAAACTGGTTAATTTTAGTTTCTTAAACGATTTTATTTTATGGATGATTTTACGTGGCGTTAAATTATTATTGATTTTACATGGCCTTTGGATTAGGAAGTTTCATGGATTGATTATTGGTATATCAGTTCGGCTTCCGTTGGATAGTGGAAGTTCAGATTGTGACATCCCTATTTTTATACCATACATGTCTAAAAATCAAGATGTCCACATTGATAATAAAAGAGAGCAGTTGAAGAGTAGGAAAGTTAATCAGGTTGTGATTACAGTAATCCCGAAATCTAGAGGAAATTAAATAAACAAAACACATGGGAAAAATGCTAGAGTTTTTCAAAATAGATACATATGTTCAACTAGAAGGTCAACAAATTATAAATCC
>NC_028355.1:285204-505310 GCF_000741045.1 Vigna radiata var. radiata
AAACACATAACAGGAAATCCAATCACGCAGAGACATCAACCCATCAAGTAATTCATAAAAATTAAGATTCAATAGATATTCTCAACAATTTCAAAAACATTCAAGAGATAACACATTTATATAATTTTGGCTCCCCTTACCTGGTGGGATGCTTAACTTAGTTCACAGATGCTCTACAGTACCCTCCTACAACGTTCGAAAATGAACAGAACCTAGAAATCACCAATTTGGTGATAGGACAAGCTTCTTTTAGAGCTGGAATATAATGGAAAGAAAAAGAAAAAAAAAACGTGGAAAGTACATGCAACCAGAAAAATTGGTTGCTCTAGTTCAAGAACAGAAAAGAAGAATAGGAGAAATTTTCTTACCCGACGAAACGAGAAACCAATCAGATGGTTTCGTAGCCCTTGACTCCAGGAGCAATAATATGCAATCAAATCACAACTCTAACGGTGGAATATGCTGGAAATCTAGAGAGAAGTGAGAGCTTGAGTTAGGGCAATGTTTCTGTTTTTGAGAGAGAAAAGAAATTGGAGAAATGAAAATTCTGAAGCTGGGGAAGGGACCCCTCTCTTGGCCATGTGCCCAATACGAATGGGCCTGGGGTCTTTCCAGAGGCCCAATAGCCTTATAAGTTATGGGGTCCTTACACAGATAATGTCCTACAACCCCGGTTGATTCATTGTCTCAAATTATCGTAAAATCTATAACTAATTTTCAGGTCTTGGTTGGTAATGACAATGCTAATGTTGCAGAAGGTTTGGTTAGAGAGTTGAGGTTAAGATTCAAAGACATTTCTTGAAGCTTCGATAATGTTCTAGGAATGCATTATTAAGATTGAAAATTAAAACAAGATAGACTGGAGTCAGATAACAAAGGCTTGTGCAGTTCCCAGGATGTTGTGTATTATTGGAAAGATTCAAACAGAAGCAAGTTGTCGCATTAAGGTATGCTTTCTGCGAAGAAATTATGTTAAGATAGAATTTTTTCTTGAGCAATTTGGACGATAACATATATAGTTATTAAAATCTTGGTACTAACATAGTCTGACAAGGAGAGACATCATTTATCTCTAGTCTTTTTCATTTACTGGTTGGATAATCCTACAGTGATCGATCATGCAACAACTTCTCTATGTTTGGTCTCTTGAAAGGATTCTGGTTGATGCATCTCTTCTCCAAAAGCCCTTGCCTCTCTTCCTTCACTCTTCATTTGTTGAACCCAAACAATTAACTCCCTTGACATTTTTGGCTTGCTTACATCAACAGGCCTCCTCCGCTTAGCAGCTCAAGTATGACCCCAGAGTTGTTCACATCCCTGTCATAAAAAATGTATAAGCATGTGTTTTGGAAACGATCTCGAGGACCTGGCTACTCCTAAGTCCTATTATCCATACATATTAAAAACAGTGAAAGAAAAAACTTAGCTGATTGAAGAAACACCCTCACTCTGCTTGAATTCTACTCTATTAATAGTTGCAAACAGTCTCTAGTGGGCAGCTTGTGCCACACTTATGGAAGTTCACTGAATGGGGATGCATACATGTCATAATGGTTTAAGAAATACTCTACCAATCCTGCTGAATTGATTGTGATAGACGAGGGGCATGTTAGTGCTTTTCTCCTCGTATATGCTTTCACTTCACTTTTCACCACATAAAAAGGATATGTACTCGGTCATGTGAAACTAATAACAAGATTAATGTATAGAGTTTTTTAGTTTAATTAAATTCAGGCCATGATATTATGATAATAAAGCCAAATAAAATAGTTTGCATGCAGTTAAAAATATGAATAATGATAGTTACACTATTTTTTTAACAACATTTGAACATCATTTATGTTGGGTTTAAAATTACTCCACTATAAATAAAAATAATTTTAATCACATAATGACACGTAGATGATATTCAAATATTGTGAATAAAATGTTGTTTAAGTATTATTATCCTAAAAAGATATAAACGTAAAAAAAGATATAAACGAGGACCTCAAGCATATAAAAATTTTCTTACCCTGCCTGATCAAGTGTACCAGTATCTTCTGCATGCACGTAAAAATGGAACAATATCTTCTGCATATCGAGAACTCATTTGACCCATCACAAATGAATGCTAAACTAGAAGAAATATAATCTTGATCTAAGCACCAAATCGAATAGTATATCTATTCCAGGTAAAAATTGGCATCCTGAAAAGATCCTACTCAACATCATGCTTAGAATCCAAACTTTTTTGACTGTCAGGAAAAGCTGGAAGCCAGCCATCGAACCTCCACCGAAACTGAAAAATATGATTTGACTATTTTTCAAGAACTTCCCGATAATACTTGCATCTACAGATTCGCAAATCCTCCATCCGCACTTTCTAAGTATGTAAATGTTATATTTGACAGGACAACAAATACAAGCATAACAACTAACTAACTATTCTTATGTACAAATTTCTCAACAAATACTTATACAAAACATAAATAAATAATTTCTTTTTAAGTTAAAATTGGTTTTTAAAGAAGTCAAATGAAAGAATTTAATCAAAGTTAAACTTAATTTATGGAATGCCTTAATTCAGTACTTGATAAAAAAATTTCTAACCTGATTTGTATTTGTGAATCAGCTAAAGGAAGGAAAAGGTTTGAGATTTCACCTTTTCATATTATATTCTAAGAAGAATAAGTACTTTTACTTTTGACAAAGAAGAACCATAAGTAATCAAACGAAATTCTGGCTTTGAAAAGTTTTGCTGACAAAGGAACATATTCTCCCCAGCAACTAAACAGGATTCATCATAAAGATATTGTTTTAAACTGAGAACAATATATATTATCTTTGGTTTGGGATAAGAAGAATTACTGGTACAGATGCTCATATTTTGTATTAAAAAAGGTGTCAGTAACATAGGATAGATTGGTATAAAACAAAAGGTAACGTGAGAATCCAACCGAATGGTTGGTGTTTCCATGACTAAACTCTCCGTGCTTTGTCCGAATTATAGCAGTGCCCCTCTTTTAATGTTCCATCATCACCTTTGCCACTTTTCTAATAAACCTCAACCTCAATATTCTCAACCTTAACATCAACATCAACATAAACATCAACGTCAACGTCGCTTGATCTTGCACGCCAACAAGTTTAATCCACATTGGCAACAAGTAAGCGCACTATTTTATTGCATCACGAAAACCACATTCATTCCCCCTCCCTGACCTCAGTTTTCGAGCCTACACGTTCACTTCCTGTGTACTCCTTCACTCGGCACGTCAACTGTTGCCTTTGTACGTACGTACGTATCTATATAATATATATTCATACGTATCAGTATATAAGTTCCTCTGCTCCTCTACCTACTCCCTCAAGCTCTGTTGCGAGCGAGCTTTTTTTTGGGGTGTGAAAAGTTCTAAGTAATATCCAAATCAGAATGTTGAAGCAAGGAGTTAAGATCCGTGGTAATGGTAAGAGAAAGGGAGATGGGTTTAGCAACAAGTGCGCTTCTTTGGTTAAGGAGCAACGTGCTCGTCTCTACATCCTGCGCCGCTGTGCCACCATGCTTCTCTGTTGGTATATCCAAGGAGATGACTGAAATGGAAACCATTTTTTATTCATTACACCTTTCTTTTTCTCTTTTTTAGTTCGTTTAAGTGTCGTTACCCTTTTGAATCCTCCAACATGTTTGAATGAAGGAAGTTGAAGTTGTTGCTTGTTGGTTGGTGGTTGCTGAGTTGGATTTGCTGCCTTAATCTCCTTTCCCCGTCTGTCTCTTTTTACCCATTGGAAGCTCCGACGGATCCAAACCAATGGGGTTTTACGGGGACAGGACACTCTCATTTTATGGACAGACAGATCAATCTTGTACAACACAACCTCCTTTTTTCTTGTACTATGCTGTCTATGTTACCCCTTTTCTCCTTCATACCTCCCTCTGCAGGTCAACCCAATTTATATGTTCTATCTATAATGTCATGTTGTGCCAAACAATTTGATTATTTTATGAAGTTGCTTCATCTTCACAACCTGTTGTAATCATTCCAGGATTTCCCAGAAACTCAATTCACAGGCTCCAGATTTTTTTTTTTCTTTATGTTACTGGTATTAACTCCAAACCAGTTGGAATAGGATTTAAATTTTGTGAGTAAATGGAAAAATATAATTTGAAAAAAAAATATTACTAAAGGTAACTGGTAAGTACTAAATGAAACTGAAGTTGTTCATGAATGAAAAGCAAGAAGTAAGATTTTTACTAATCTATATTGGATCATATAATTCACCACTTAATAGGGTGACAAAGTAATTCAATTGATGATTTTATTCAAATTCAACCCCTCCAATTAAGTAAGAAGTTCATTCACAGAAAAAAAAAAAGAATATAATGTAAACAATAGATTACCTCAGAAAAAAAAAGTTAGAATAAAAAGATAAAATGTAATAACATATCACCTGAAATTTAAAGTCACTAGAATAAAACATTAAAATATTGGGTGGAGTCTCTCTTCGCATGCCTCAGTCTGAGATTGGCAGCTTCTAAGCTGTAATTATTTATTTATTTAGATAGCAAAAATGCAATGCTTCATTCCATTCTATTTCTTGCATTTATTCAATGCTCTTTTTCATTTTTCTAAAATGAAAAATTTAAAATTCCATTTACTGCCACCACCGACAATGGAACTATTTCATCTTCTTTAGTTGTACTCAACAAATAATCATTACCATCATTCAATTTATCTCCACTATCTTTTTGTACTCAATTCTTTCATACCCTTCTTGTACTGTCTTACTCTTTTGTTACTTGATTTTGCAAATGACTGAAAAGTAAAACAAGATAGACTAGAGTCAGATAACAAAGGTTTGTGCACTTTAGAATGTTGTATAATTGGAAAGTGTTACCGAGGCAGTTTGTGGCATTAAGGTATTCCTAAGATGGAAAATTTTGCTGAGCAATATGGATGATGGCATATACAGTTAACAAAATCTTGCAACTAACATAATCTGATTAGGAGTCATCATTTACAGAGGTAAAAATGATTGTGTATATATTGAATTGGAACCTTTTGCACAAAGTATACAAGTCTATAGGAACAGACATTTTATGTCTAGTCTTTATTCATATGGTGGTTGGATAATCCTACATTCCTCAGCCATTCAACAACTTCTGGGATGCAGGGTCTCTTGAAAGGATTATGGCTGACACACATGCAGGCTACATCAAGAACCTTGAGCATCTGTTCTTCAAACCCCTTGCCTCTCAGAAATGGATCAAAGACTTGATCTTGTTTTCCTTCACTCCTCATTTGTTGAACCCAGGCAACTAACTCCCTTGACATTTTTGGCTTGCTTACATCAACAGGCCTTCTCCCCGTTAGCAGCTCAAGCATGACAACCCCAAAGCTGTAAACGTCTCCTCTCAGAGTAGCCACCCATGCTTGTCCATACTCTGGGGGTATGTAACCTAATGTGCCTACAAGTTCAGTTGTAACGTGAGTGTGATAAGGAAGAATGAGTCTGGCCAGCCCAAAATCAGCAACATGTGCCTCAAACTTTTCATCAAGAAGTATATTGCTTGACTTTATATCACGATGCACTATATGTGGTTCACATATTTGGTGCATGTAAGCCAATCCACAACTTGCACCTTGTGCAATCTTCAGTCGGGTAGGCCAGTCAATCTGAGATGGACCATCTGCCTTCTCATGTAGCCAGTGATCCAGACTTCCATTTTCCATGTAAGTGTATATCAGAAGCCGAACACCCTCATGCACACAGTAGCCTTGCAATGCAACCAGATTCTCATGCTGTGCTGTCGACAAAGCCTCTACCTCTGCTTTAAATTCCCTTTCCATTAGACCTAATTCTCCTGAAAGTTTCTTAATGGCCAGAGCAGTTCCATTTGGTAATGTTGCTTTATACACCAAACCAAAACCTCCACATCCTATTATGTTTGCCTGACTGAAGTTTTCAGTAGCTTTTAATATTTCAACTATGGTAAGGTCCTTGATTTCACTTGTTTTATTAGGGAACAGTACCACTTGGCTGGCCTCTTTGTCAACCTCGGGATGAACCCCACTGTAAGAGCTGATAGAAATTGATTCTACTTCAATCTTGTCAGGTTCTCCACCTGGATTGATCCTCCTCTTGGATATTACCCACACTATCAACACTGAAACGAAGGAAACAAGGCCAAAACTGGCTGCAATGGCAAATCCAATTATCAGCTTTTTGCTTGAGCTGTGACTACGAGCAGTAGTACCCTGTTGAGGAAGACAAGACCGCCGAACAACTGACCCACACAACTGTGGGTTTCCTTCGAAGCTAGAAAAGGAGAAAGTATCAAATTGGCCACCTGTGGGTACCGGTCCTTCAAGATTATTGTATGCTACACTGAAAGCAGACAAAAAATGCAAGCTTTTGAGTGAAACGGGAATTTCCCCGGAAAGTTGGTTTCCTGAGAGGTATAGTTTCTCTAAGTTAATCAGGTTAGAAATTTCCGCTGGGATATTGCCAGAGAATTTGTTGTTACTAAGGTCCAGCTGATGAAGAACACTGAGTTTGCCAATCTCTACCGGGATACTGCCGTTGAGGCTATTGTTTCCCAGATATATTGCTGGTGGTAGGTTGGAAATCTGATTGTATTGCATCTGAGAGACATTGTTGGCATTAGCAAACACGGGTAACTCCAGGTAAGTCCTTTCTACTTCGTCATAGGTCCGTTGTGATGTTAGTGCGGGAAGCGTTGTGAGCTCAGCTGGAAACATTCCTGTGAGGAGGTTAAAAGACAAGTCTACGTAGAAAAGCTCGGGAAGCGTGTGCAACCAAGGAGGAATTGAACCACTAATTTGATTATAGGACAAATCCAAGACCTCGAGCTTCTTCAGATTATAAAGCCAGTGTGGTATTTGGCCTGTGAAATTACAACCGCCCAAACCTAGAACTTGGATCTTTTGGAATCCATCTGGGTTTGTTATGTTGACATCATCTGGCATCATTTCATTGAAAAAATTCTGGGAGAGCATGAGAGTGCTAAGGTTCTTGAGTCCCATAAGCAGCCTCAGAGCTCCTGTGATATTACTGAGGTTGTTGGTAGAAATTGATAGGAAAGCCAGAGACTGAAGTCCAAGTATATCAGGTGAGATCTGCCCCTCAAAATGATTAGATGCAAGCCTCACTGCTTTAAGGGATTTGCATGCATACATGGTTGGTGGTATAATACCAGTAAAACTATTGTTGCCGAGGTCAAGTGCTGAGAGTCTGAGGAGTCCGGAGAAATTCAATGCCGAGAGGCTTCCCTCCAATAAATTGAGCCTTACATCCAACATGACAAGATTGACACAGTCCATTAGAGATGGGGGAAGAGTGCCATTTATTTTGTTGGCATGAAGAAGTAAACGTTCCAATTTGGAGAGCTTACCAATATCAGAGGGAATGGGCCCGGTGAAATTATTGGAGTAGAGCTCCAAAACTGTGAGGTTGACAAGGTTAACAATGCTCTCACCAAGGGTTCCACCGAGTTTATTGAGGGGCAAGGAGATTTCTTTGAGAGAAACAGCATCGAAAATATCACCAGGAAGGGGCCCGGATAGGGAATTGGAGCCTGCTCGAAATCTCTCCAGCTTGGAACATGCTCCTAGTCCTGGCTGAATCAAGCCAGAGAAATCATTGGAGGAATAATCCAAGAATCTAAGAGAGGATGAGCTACTGTGGTTATTGCAGAGGAGAGAAGTGGGAATTTGACCAGTGAAGCTGTTGTTACTAACGTTAAAAGATGTCAAACTCCCTGCTGCGATTGCATCTGCCAGGTGCTGAAGGAGAGAGAGTGGTAGTTTTCCGTGGAATAAATTACTGGACAGATCAAGCTCCCGAATGGTATTGCCAGTGGTATTAGGAACAAAGGGTGGCAGTTCACCAGAGAGACGATTGTAGCTTAAATCAAGAATCTGCAGGTGATTAAGAAGTGAGAAAAATTGGTCTGGGAGATTACCAGATAAGCGGTTCTGGGAAAGATCAAGAAGGGAGAGAGCAGTGAGATTTGTGAGTGATGGGAAGATGAAGCCGGCGAGACCCCTGGATGGTAGCAATAGATGTATGACTCTGAAATTGTCATCACACTTAATGCCTTCCCAGAGACAACAATCAACAGAAGAAGACCAATTGAGAGGAGAAGGAGAGGATATGTTCCTGGAGAAGGCCAAGAGTGAGTCTCTATCAAGTTGGTTACAGGAGGCGGCTTGAACAGGAAGAAGGAAGGCAGAGAGAAGAAGAAACAGGAGAGTGACAAAGACCATTAAGTCGGGAATCATGTAGATGGAAGAGGGTGGTGTTGACGTTGTTGTTGTTGTTGATGATGTTGATGTTGATGGGGTTGGTGTGTCTCTGGGAGTGGGAGCTCTCATCGGAAGGAATCCCCAGAAGGAAAAGATGGAGTCTTTAAGGTCCTTCCTTGCTCAACGTTGAGCAAAAGAAGGAATGGGCATAAGGGTAATATGGGAGGTAGGAAAGGATAGCAATAGTATGGCATAGCAGCGACCAGGCATTGACCAAAGAGCATGTATGTACCAGGAAAGGCAAGCTAATATGAAAGAAAAGTATGGTAATAAAATAAATAAATAATCTGTTTTCAGCGTTTACTTTTGTTCTGAGGTTGGGTTGGGAGGGGCGGCCGGTAGTGCCTCAGTGGAATTTCTCTATCATCGTCGTCATCATCATCATTTACAACTATGCCCATGCCATTGCCATGCCATACATAACGTGTGAAAGTGGAACTCACAATCATAATCAGAAATAAACATCTATTGCTGTCTCAAAAACATCTTTGAGAGGGAATGGATATTCTGTCTCAAAAAGCACTTTAAAACCGCACCATCCACTTTCATTCTTAGCATCCCTGTGTTGTTGTGTTGTGTTGTACCACTCAGACTCATTACAAATTTTATAACACTCTGTTTCTTTCATCTTCAATCTACAGAAATATAATATAGGAATCATGTCAGTTTCACATTTGTGCGGGTGTGAATGATGATATACTAATAAAATTAAAGTAAATTCCACTACTTCATGCCATGTCCATATCACTTACAAAGTACAATGCTTTCAACCACGAAACTTCCCCCTACAATTCCCGCAAATATAAAAAAAAAAAATATCATTAAAATAATCAAATATTTGTTAGCTGGTCCAGTGATTCGTGCTGATTTAGTTAAAAAAAAAGGAAAAAATATTTTTTTTTTATGGATTGCATTATGTAATTTAAAATGATATAAATATTTACACCAGCTTTTCAGGAATGAGAAAAAAGACAAGTTCTGAGTGTTTTTATGGGAAAAAAAAAAACTACCACGAGATGATGTGAAAAAGAAAAAAAAAAGAGTAACTATTATATTATGTGCAAATTGCAGATAAGCTAACTCGAAGAATATGTTTTATACCAGGTCTCATTTGGTTTCCTAACTTGTGATATATCAATTAATTATGATTAGTGGAAGTTTTTTTATACGTTATTAATTAGGTCTCTTGGATTTTTTCTTTATATGAAGGTTTTTTCATATTTCTATTTTGTCTGTTTTGTGTATCTCATTGTTTTCTATATTATTTATGAAAAAAAATTGATACTTCTCATTTGATATTTTTGTTATCTTCTCAACAATTGATATGCTATAAGCTTTGATTTGTGTTTTGAAGACGGAAAATAATAATGATATTATAATTATGATTTAATTGGATTCTGTTGATTATTCAATATGAAAAAAATTTCATGAAAAAATTTTTATTTTGCAAAGACTTGTGTGATCTTATTGAGAAATAAGGTATTAAACCAACAAATAAATCTTAAAAAGATTAGAAGAAGAAAATTAGAAAGAATATTGGTTTGATTAGGCAATGAATAAATCAACTTGTTTATCATTTTGTATAAGGTGAGAATCTAACTTACAACTTATGAAAGAAATTAAACGAGTTGATTGAGTTTAAAAATTTCTTGAAAATTTTCAAAATTATGAAGAATCAATTGATCATTATGAAGATTATATTAAATGATCTTACTAACATTGTTATTGCTTAGCTCATTACCACGAAATTGCAAGACATAGTGGAACAAATTATCAAAGAAAGATATTGCATGTTTTCATTGTAATAAACTAGAACACGTGATTAAAAAGTGTAGGATCCTCAAGCAAAAGAGACCAAAGGATAGGGGAATAATAATAATAGAAGAGAAGATAAAATAAAAAACTCTAAATATTGTCTATAATAAAAAAAGCAAATAACCAAAAGAGGATTAAAAAGAATAAAAGAACAAAATGTATATCTGTGTAAATATGGGATAAAAAATTACTTTAGAGAAGAGATCTTATATCATATCTCACATATTTGATTTTCTCTAAAACTTAGCTAAATATCCATAAAATTTTCCTATAATGTTATCTACCTCGTTAATCAAAATGTTTTTGGTTGATTATTGGAGGTTACAAAATAAATTATGATAAGCTTGATTATTGTTATTGAAATTTTTTTAGTAGATTAAACATGTGAGTTTTTCTTTTATATCAAAGTTTTTTCGGTATATGCTATTATCTCATATACATATCTTTGTTTTACATATTATTTATGTAGAAAAAAAAATAATTTGATTTTTATTTCCAATAGTTATTTTTGTTATAAGTATGCAAATTATGGTGCTACAAAATAATATGCATGGGGTAGGTTGACTTTGGCAAAAATATTTTAGCATTATATTTCATTATTCACAACAAAAATAAAGACAGCTAGCTTTCTTATCAGGTGAGGGTATTATATGAATAAAATAATATATAAAATCATTATTCAATAAATTCAGAAAATTAAACTTTTCGTTTTCTTTCATTCTTTATAAACTCTAACTATTGGACTATAATTATGAACAGGTTTTAAACTGTCAAACAGGGGCAGGTTTTATTTATCATATCTTTTGTATTGTTTAACAAAGCTGTCGGTATATATTCCCATCATCACTACCAAAACCTTTTAATACATTAATGCAAATGTACTATGCAACTTGATAATTTAATTACAATACTACTGTTGACTTTTCTAATAACTCTTTTTAAAATAAATTATTAATATTCAATATTTATGTCTCTCTACTTGCAATTCATAAACCACTTCAAATCATATAATTAACATAATGGGTAATCCGAATTATAAATAGAATTATTTCAGGTTAGTTAATGGCTTATTGAGTTATGTGTTTTAGAAATTCAAATATTTGTCCTCACTTTATACTTATCAAATTTAAAAGTTTAGATTCTTATATGTTAAAAACTTTTTTCACATCAGGATATATATTGTTATTTTATTAGTTTGTTTGAATTTATTTAAAATATATGTGTTGTAAAAATGTTGTCAAAAAATTTTTTTTTTTTAAAATTTTAGGTAAGAAACTCTTAGATGTCAAAATCAACATCAAAGATTTGTTAGTTCTTACAATAAATAGTATTAAATATTATCACATACTTCTTATCTCAAATTTATATTTATAGGTTTCGAAATGAATTTTAAATTAACAATGATTTAGTTATAATCCATTTGATAATAATCATATTTTATAATAAGTTAATCTGTATTAGATTTAATTGTCTTGAATAGTGATAATTCAGTTTATACGTTATTATTGTATGATTTCGAAATGATAATTATAGTAACTATTGTTGCTGTGATATATTTGAATGTTTGAACCGTCCAATCTAATATTAACCGGATAGTCATTAGTATAAAAATTATTATATTATTAGATTTTTTTTATAGCAAATGCATATATTATTGTGAATATTCAATTGGATGTACACATTAGGCTTGACAAGTTTTCTTTGACTTAGTGTATTAGGTGCATATTTTAAATTGTTTAGAAAAGAATAAGTAGGGTTAGCGATTTCATATGAGTAAGCAAGTTGCAATTAGAAAAGGAGGGTTACTTTCGATGTCTACGCGCAATTCAAAACCAGTTTTACAATAATTATATGAATTATAAAACATTTGTGTTACGATATTCAATGGAGCTGCATGCTAATCAACAACTTTTATGATTGATTTGCCAAAATTTCACGCAAGTGTCTTATTTTACAATATAATATATTATTATTTTCATACTTAATGCAGGTTGACTTAGGGGCACTTAAGACTTTCGACAAAAATTACGTTAATTCCGTGTAATAATGAATGAATAACATTCTTTTAAAAAATATTTGAATTTTGAACTTTTTTTTTTGTCAATTATCATTTCATAAATGTTTTCGTTGAAATTAATATTTAATAAGAAACTTATCTGTCACATTTTGTAAGGTACTTCTTTTAATTATATTTTTAAATTTACAATATTCAATTGTCAGGTCTTACTCGACAATAATTTAAATAAAATGTAGATTGTTTAGTTATCGATATAGAACATTAATGTTTTTTAAAATTTATTTTTCATATAACATTTTAAGGAACAATTGTACTAAAAATCAATCTGCAACATATCTTTTTAAATTCATTAATTTTCCATTAATCTAAAGTTTTGATGTTAAGTTTTAGAATTCCTAACGTAATACATCAAAGACCACAACATTGAAGAGAACATTGAAAATGTCTTTTAAATCCTTTCTCTTCATTCTCTTCAAAAGTGTATCTTCCTTTTTTCTTTTGTCTTTGTTTCTTGAATTGATGTTCATTTATTTAGGACTAAGATCTTAATTCAAACTAAGTTGAGTCTGAATTAACACAATTACTATCACTATCTTAAATTTTTAAGATTAAAAAAATTAAAAATTTCAAATAATTCTATTTATAATATGATTTTAAGTCAATGATTTTTATGATGCAAAATCCAAATAATTAAAATGCTAATATTGATGGTCCTTATCTCAAATTTTTAATGCAACAAAAACTCGAATAAAAATAATCGTCCTAATTTAAAATGTGAAGTAGAATTTTAAATTTTAAAATTTGAAATTACTATGATAATAAAATATTTTAATAATTTAATTGTGTGACAATTCATTGTTTTGTTTAAAATTGTGAATTTAGATATACAATTCCATAAAACTAAAAAAGAAAAAACTTAAAAGTTTAGCATTTAACTTAATTTAGTATTAATTAAAAATCATTGTGAATACAAATAATTAAATATAACACATAACATTTCTTTCTTACTAAGAACCTAAAAATTCATCTCAATTTATTTTTTCTTTCTTCTTTAAACCAAAATGAAGTTAACATATCTCTTCGAAAAAAATATTAAATTTAGGAGTATAATAACGAGTACATTAAAGCCTATAGTCATAGGCCGATTCATACCGAGATAAAGTAATCATAGGCCCATTCCATCACAACGTAAGCCCACACTTTCTGTTTGTAGTGGAAAGTGTTATTCCCACTCCCTATATGAATATCGGTTTTAAATTTATTATGTTAATTTAATTATATCATCATCATTATTATAATAGACTTCTCTTTTATATTTCTTGTTTTAAATAATTACCATAACTTTGCATGCCGTATTCCAAAACCGATATTCATATATGGATTAGCACAGCCTAGGCATGCCGAGGAATAATGAATGGAGGAAGTTGTTGTTTAATAGTATTGTGATTTTGAGGTGCATAAACATATAGACATTAATTGATCCCTAATGGTCCCTGATGCTCAGAGTGTTCATCTTTTTGTCCGTTGATGGCGGGAATTTATGGTGCAGGTTAAGTTTATATGATTAAGTTGTCATGCAACTGGTTGGAGGCAAACATCATTGCACCACTGCTAAGGTTATCATTTGCTTTTACTTTAATGATTTACCCGGTTGGCCCCTTCTTCTTCATGCTCCTTAACTCTACACAAAACTACGCATCATTCAAAATCTTTATAGTTAATTTTCAAAAAGCAAACTGCAGCTGTCTCCAACTCTGATAATTATAGAGCATGGATGATCCTGGACTTGAGGAGAAACTGAACTTCTTCCACCATGCACGACTAATAATGAGAGCCATATTCATTAGGTTCAAATCAAACTGCATTTGTTGCAGTTTTAGATAATGAACTCGGATATATCTGTATCAGAGAATGATTTATTCTCTCACAGATTCACTTTTCTGAAATTTGATAATAGTTCTAGACAACAGTAAGACATAAAAGTCAAATGAAATGGGCGTGGATATACAGACATTGGGATCATAGAATCCCCTAATCATTGTGTGGAACAACGGATCAGGCTAATTGATAACCTGTGGCGTGCTGTGTGGGGAACCACAAGTAGAAACATAAAGGGAATTGTGCTGATTTTTGTTTGGAGCGTCTGCATGCCTTGCTTCCCTTCTATTTTCGACAGCTATAAAAGTGGAAGCCACAAAGACCATGACAACAAATCACAACATGGCAACAAATACCAATCTCAAGAATGCTGCTATAGCATTCTTGGTCCCTCTGCCTTCCATCCTAGTTTATCTCTCCTTCCAATCGGCCATTAGTGGCTTTCCACACTCTCCATCTTCTCGGTCAATTTTTTGGACATGGTGTTATCACCATCCTTTACTATTTGCCAATGTCCTTTTCTTCTTCAATGTCAATCTGCTCTTCTGGCTCATCGGCCTAATCCAATCCAGCCACTGGGTACACTTTCCACTTGACTTCCCTCTTTTCTTCTCTTCATTATGTAGTTTCCTTTCTGGTTTGATTTTGAGCTTCACACACACCTTTTGCTGTCGGTACAGATGATCGACCCGTATTGGACAGTGATACCTGTGATGCTTGTTCATTACTATTCGACTCATCCTTTGGCTCAGTATAACCGGTTGAGGTCGAGGACGGTGATTCTGTTAACTTGGGTTTGGAGTATCAGGCTGATCCACAACTACTTCAGGCGAGAAAAGTGGCAGTGGGGTGCCAGGGAGGATTGGCGTTTCACTGATTTGAGCCATCAGTATGGAAAGCATTGGTGGTGGGCTTCCTTCTTCGCCATCTACGTGCCTCAGCAGGTAACTCACCATTTCTTGCTTTCTGTGCTTTTACATTAACAAAAATATATAATATGTATCTGCACCTTCCGTTTAAATTTAAACGAGTTTCTTTTTTTTTTTTTTTTTTTGTTTAAGTGTATCGATTTCACCTTTGCAGGTGTTTCTGATTGGACTATCATTTCCATTCTATGTTATCCACTCGGTCAACGAGCCTCTGAGCATGTGGGACTTTGTAGCCATAGTTTTGTGTATATCTGGTGTTGTCATAGCATACATTGCTGATACTCAGCTTTACAACTTTGTGAGTGGAAAGAAGGAGCTAAAAGAGGCAGGTAAGGCAGAGGTTGTCATTCTTGAGAAAGGGTTGTGGTATTACTGTCGGCATCCAAACTACTTTGGAGAGCAGTTGTGGTGGTGGGGAGTGTTTGTGTTTGCATGGAAGCTGGGACATGGATGGACCTTTATAGGAGCTTTGGCCAATAGCATGTGTTTGGGTTATGTGACAAAGCTTGTGGAGGAGAGAATGTTGAAACAAGAGAGCAGAGAAGAGGCCTATAGGCTTTATCAGAAGACAACTTCTACATGGGTGCCTTGGTTCAAGTTCTCTCCTTTGGAACTAAAACCTAAGAATCTTTGATTCTGTTTCATTTTCATCATCACATCAGTTCTAGTTCTAGTTCTAGCTGTAGTACTCATTCTACCATCAACTTCATCATCTTAATTTTCCCTACTTTCTTCATTATGTAACGGATCATGTCATGTTTGTGTGTGCGCTCTGCATTTTTTGTACCATATTTATCACCGTTACTAGCTCAGAAGAATCTCAGAAATGGCTTCTGCATATACTCTCTTATCATTTTCGTCATAATGAAGTTTAAAATTAGTAATGCAGACAAGTTTTTTGAAAAATATTCATAGGTTGATCAATACTTATTATGAAAGAGAATAAAATTAAGAAGTTTATAACATCTATAGTGTGATGAAAGGAGAGATAAAGAAAAAGAAAAAACATGTGTGTAATACATGTAATATGTATATGAAATGTATGTGTGTTATTAATCATAATTTTAAGTTTAAGCCTTGATTTAATCCTTCATACAAAATCAAGTGAGATTTGATCTTAGTTATAGAGTATAATTTAATCTTATCTTTATAAAATGTAAAATCTCTATCGCTCTCTCACATCACACATCTACATGTTGCGCCAAGGGTTAAATATTTGTGAATGATAATGAATGATATCATGAAATTATAATATCATGAAAGTGAATTCAAGTTTAATTTATCTTTACAATAAACTAATAAACTAACTTAAGAAGTTTGTGGTCATTTGTATATTATATTAATCTTATAAAAAAACACTAAATAGTAATAGAATATGTTTTATAAAATTCTCCGGCAATCTATAGTAGAGATGAATTTATTGTTACGAAAATAGTTTATTTGGGAATAAATATGATTTCATATATACAATATGGTCTTAATAATTCGTTTGAAAATTACTTGAGTTAACTAACTTACAGCTTGTTTGCAAAGTTAATTCCTTTATAAAATAGTTGTTAAGTAAATGAGTTTATATAGATTATTTTTTGACATCATTAGAACACGATTCTTCTCGTTCTCTTCCTTTGATGCAAACATAAAACAAAAGGATTTTTGCTGCCTTTGTTGACAGTGTATGTTGTCGTGTTGCATATCTTTGTTGGTAATAATACCGTGAAATTGTCTTGATTATAAGCAACAGTTAAAAAGCTTTTGATTAGTATAGCCATGAAATGATGATTAGTGATGGTTGGAGTGGGCATGGCACTAAGAGGAAAATGGGTTTTGTTTCCACTCTATTGTTTTTGCCTCATTCCGATATGTTTGTCGGCGGCGAAGGAAGGAAAGCCGCCACAACAGCAGAAGTTGCGGTTCGGGGAAAACGGACAGTTCAAGATCTTGCAGATTGCTGACTTGCACTATGCTAATGGGAAGACTACCCACTGCCTGGATGTGTTGCGTTCTCAGTATGCTTCTTGCTCTGACCTCAACACCACCGCCTTCATCCAAAGGATCATCCTTGCTGAGAAACCCAACCTAATTGTCTTCACTGGTTTCTATTCCTCCCAATTCCTATTTTTACTTTTCATTTATTTTGCCTCTTCATTCGTTTTTATCTTTTTCTTTCATTTGGTGCACAAAGATGATTCTTTTAGAAACATCATCCCTCCCCCAATTATTTTATTATTGTGGTCACAAGGATAAATTTTCATACATGTTGTTATTTGGAATTCAATGAGTTTGGCTATATAATTTTGGAATTTGCAAGTTTGAATTTGCTTGACTGTTGATAAGATTTTGTGTATTCGTTTTTGGTGTGACAGGGGATAATATATTTGGACATGATGCCTCGGATCCGGCCAAATCAATGGACGAGGCATTTGCTCCTGCAATCGCTTCAAACATTCCTTGGGTAGCTGTTCTGGGCAACCATGACCAGGAAGGATCCCTCTCTAGGAAAGGGGTGATGAAATATATTGCTGGGATGAAAAACACTTTATCTATTGTCAATCCTCCGGATGTACACATAATTAATGGTTATGGGAACTATAATTTAGAGGTTGGAGGAGTTAAGGGTACTGATTTTGAAAATAAATCAGTGCTCAATCTCTACTTTCTCGACAGTGGAGATTACTCCAAGGTTCCTTTCATTCCTGGCTATGGCTGGATCAAACCCTCTCAGCAACTTTGGTTCCGACGGACATCGAAAAAACTTAGGGTATTATTTACCTGTTTCATTGACTAACTATATTTTGGCTCCTGTACACTTTCTCCAAAGATCCGCTAAACTGTTCATCCTGTTTCTCTTTCTATTTTCTATTAGGGGGTTATGGATGAAAGTTAGTGACTATTCATTAGACGCAGAGCTGATTTTTATTTCTTTCCCTTGATAATCTTTGGATTAACTATTTGCTCTTTGTTCTGCAGAAAGCATACATGAATGGACCAGTGCCTCAGAAAGAACCTGCACCTGGTCTTGCATACTTTCACATTCCATTACCTGAATATGCTAAGTTTGATTCATCAAACTTCACAGGCGTGAAACAAGAAGGCATAAGTTCTGCTTCTGTGAATTCTGGCTTCTTCACAACACTGGTTGAATCAGGAGATGTGAAGGCAGTTTTCACTGGCCATGATCATGTCAATGACTTCTGTGGGAAGTTAACAGGTATAAATCTTTGTTATGCTGGAGGATTTGGGTATCATGCTTATGGCAAAGCTGGATGGTCTAGAAGAGCAAGAGTGGTGGTAGTTAGCTTGGAGAAAACAGAGAATGGCCATTGGGAAGATGTCAAATCAGTTAAAACGTGGAAACGCCTTGATGATCAAAATCTAACTGGTGTTGATGGTCAGGTCTTATGGAGCAAGAATTTTAGAAGTAAGATATCTCTTATTTTAAAACTTGTGTTACAGACTCATAGATGAAATCTATCTTCAGAATTACATCTTACAAAGGACGACTGGAGACATAAAAGGAACTTCTGTTCATGCTTCGTTCTTGGCATATATGAATTGATATAAATATATGAAGGAAACACATAACTTTTGCGTCATTTTTATGATCAAAGTAGCTTTCTAATTACTATTACCTGATTTCCCTTGACGGTATCTAACATAAACTACTTCAAAGTTCAGTTACTCATTGGGGTAGATTGTGTTGGCTATTACGTGGAAAGATAAAGATTTTGAATTACAAATGGGCTGTTTATTCCCCTGAAATCAAAGTGGATTAAAGAGAGTCAATAATTAGCTGCTAATGTTCAATGTTCATTGGTGTGAACACACTTTCATTCACCGCCTATCCTTCCTGCTCCTTGTTTTGTGAGCATATACATAACCTTAAAGTTCGGATTGTCAATCTGTTAGTTTATTAACTTTGCTTGAATAATTAACAATGTTTAGAACGAGAAGCTTTTCTTCTTACTTGTTGCTGATAAAGGCACCTTATTGGTCACTTTTTGACAGACATACATACACACTACTGTAAGACTTGGAACATAAACCAAAGAATTATTCATGGAAAATGATTTTGATTAAATAGATCATCTATGTTGTGTTATAATTAAGTTTGTGTTGACTTTGTGAACATTTGCCCTTTGTTTGTTTGCATAGAAATAGAGTGGAAGGAAAAGAAAAGGAAGGGAGATAGGGTAAAAATACCAAATAAGAGAGGAAAGAAGTTTGGAGGAAAGAAATGGAATAGAAATAAAAGGACATAGAATGGAAAAATGTTTTGTTTGAACAGTTAGAAATAAAAAGGAATAAATTGGAGATTTTTTTTTTCTCCATTTCTCTGGATAATTGGGAAAGAGAATGGAAAGAAGGAAACAAATTGCATAAAAAATATTTCTACACTACTTATAAAAACTCAATTAGTTTATTCCTGTTTTTTCTTTACATAAAAATATACATTTTGTTGTAATTAAAACAAAAAGAAAATGTAAAAGAGAAATAATTTCTCTCCCATTTTATGTAAATTTGGGGATAATTCTTTTAGTAGTTCCAACTGGAATAATTCCCCTCCCTATTTCCTCTCAAATAAACAATGACGATTTGATGATTCCTATATAATCTTCCTCTTTTCTACTTACCTATAGTAACAAGGTAAAGAGTTTAAACAACTTTAAGCAAGTGATTAAATGGTTGATATTTTCTTTTGTTTGAGGTGCTGACTATGATTTATGTGTAACTTATTGCTTTCCATTTCAAGTCATCTCCCTTGATCGTTTGTTCTGGTGCATCTAACAGGCTACCGCAGGAAAAAACAAGATGGCGACTCTTGAGAATTTATGGTGTTGCAGAAAAATGTTAGTATCATGAAGGTGATTTTGGAATGTCTCAGTCTGTTTTATATATCTTTGTTTTACACGTCCTATAATCAGGATACAGGAATACGAGGTAGCTTGGTCAAAGATACTATATGTAAAAGGAATGGAAGTTCACTGATGTGGTGCAATGATTGCATGTTATGCGATTGCAACTGTCTGTTCAAAACCTCGAATCATGGTGTCCATGTCTCTAATTTTTTCTTACCTATGGCCTCAACATGAAAGGCTTCTTTAAGATGATGCACCATGAATTGAGAGTAGATTTCTACTTGTGTTGTGTGGATATTTACGCTACCTGATAATGATAATAATACGTTTGCTATAAATTCACAAAGTTATGGTACAATGAGAGTTAATATATGCAATTATGCGTTTATTGCTAAGCTTGACACTGGTTGAATCAGAAGATGAACACTTTTGTTGATAATATAGATTAGGGTAACAGTATTCAGTTGGAGTAAATATTGGGTTCTGCAAGGAGTGAATAGAGGAAATGGAAACTTGTAACTCCAAGCGACTTTGCTGCCTCCCCTGAATGGAATCTGGTTTCCCATCTGGGTTTTAGCTTAGCATGATCTGGGTGGCTTTAGAGCTTGAAAGTTGTTCATGGAGAACTTGAAAATCGCATGGTGGGCTTCAAACATCTGTTGTGTAAGCAAAGTTCACATATTTATACTGCAAGCAAACTTCACACTCAGAACTTCTTAGTCTGAAAGACTGACAAATAATACATGGAATGACATTGTTTTTCATCATAGGCCTCTCCATTCACTTGGAAATACAATGATCTTCGTTGTTATAGATAGATTCTCCAAGTATGTTTTTCCTTTTTTTTTTTCTCATTAAAGATTGATTATACAAGTGAGCAAGTGACTGAAGTTTTTTTAAAAATGTAAGTCAAGTTACATGGTATTCCAAAGACAGTCGTCTCTAATAGAGATAAGATTTTCACTAGCCAATTTTGGCAAGACACAACTTTGACTATGAGTATTGCATTGCATATCATCCTTAATCAGAAGAGCAGTCAAAAGCTTTGACTAGATGCTTGGAAATGAACTTGAAATGCTTCACTTTTGGGCAAAGTTGCTGCTGTAGGCAGAGTATTGGTGAAGCACCTCGAACCATGCTGGCATTGGCATGACTCCTTCAAGATAGTCCATGATAGAGAACCACCTGAGAACACAAAATATGTTCCAGATGGCGAGGATCCTTTTCTGTCCAGGAATTACAATTTGAAAGAGACTTTTACGCAGGCTGAAACATAGCCTTCACAAAGCTCAACGAAACATGGAAAAAGATGCTGACAATAAGAGATGTCATGTGTAATTTAAAGTAGAGATCAAGTGCTAGTGAAACTGCAACCATAGAAGCAGCACTCAGTTGATTTAAGAAAGAATCAAAGACTGAGTATGAGGTATGTTGGACTCGTTCCGGATACGACAGGTTGCTACTAGTTACTGCTGCCATCAGTAGCTAAAATTCATCCAGTTTTCCACTCCTCTCTGTTGAAACCTTATAGCGAAGATCATCTTTTTCCCTATATTCCCTTGCATATTGTTCTGGCTGACCCTATGCTACCTGATAATGATAATACGTTTGCTAATAGATTCACAAAGTTACAGTACAATGACAATTGCTGTATGCAATTATGCGTTTATAGTATGAGGATCAACAACGGTGCAAAGTTGCTACAACTTGAACTATTGAACTACATTTGTGAAGTAGTGAACAGAACAAAAGGCTTCAAGTGCATAATGAAATAGTTAGAAAGATTAATTTTTCAAGTATATCCTTTATATTTTAAATAGAAAATTAATATTGTTGAGAAAAAAAATCATGATATTTCATTAGAAAAACTTGATTATGTTCTTAAATATCTTGTATAGATTGAAGAAACTAATGCTGTGACATACAGCAAGCAAATCCCATACTCAACTTCTTAGCCTACTATGATCTGTCTCTAGTTTGAGTGAAATACTGACAAATAATATATTGAATGACGAGTTTAAATTATATTGGAGTGATGAAAAACAGTAAAAAAAAAAAAGATCTGAAGTGATGAAAATGTTCGTTTATTAAAAATAAGAATGCTACATTCTTACATTGACATACGAAAATACGGCTTTCTTACAGTAATTAAGTATAAATTTACTGAACTTTGTATAACAATTAACAATGAATATATTGTTTTATAGTAATTAAATTGTAATAAAGCATATTTTTTACAACTATTTTAAAAACATTTGTAAAAAATTTGGTTCTGAATAAAGTATTCCTATAACTTGAATGTGCGAGAGATAATTTATATCCAAGTAAGAAATATAGGTCCCACAAAATGTGTGTGATTGGTGTGCAGGAAAATAGTATATCAGAATCTGCATCTCCTATGATTTGTGATGACATGTGGCAACCAATAGATTTTATATAAGGCAGAAGGCCGTGTGAGCCACCAGATTTTGATTTTTTTAAGGTAAACCTATCCCATTAGATTTCACATGCCACATGGCAACCCACAAATTCATTACCCATTCACACTCCTATCCTTTCGGATAAGATTCTTCATACATCAACAAATTTCCATTTCTTTGCCATTAATCATCAAACATATACACAGAAGCAGAGATAGTCACTCACTGAATAATAATTTTATATTTTGAATCAAGGGTTAATGGCTTCTGCTTGTGCCTCCTCTGCCATTGCTGCTGTTTCCATCTCCACGCCAAGGCAAGTTTCTCCATTCTTCCATATTTGCAAATATATTTATTTATGTCATTTCATTCTGTGCATAAGATGTTGCACATATTCATCAAATTAATGTGTACGTACGTTCGCCTTGAATATGGAAATCCAAGCATTGTATGAATGAATTAATGTGTGATGCATAGACGTGATTGATCAAAAGTAGTGAACTTGTACAGTTCCCAGAAGAATGGATCAGTGTTGGGAACCCCCAAAGCTTCTTTTCTTGGTGGAAGGAAATTGAGGGTGAACAAATACACAGCAGCAGTTGGAGGACGATCCACCACTACAGTGTGTGCCGTAGCAGACCCTGACAGACCCCTATGGTTTCCCGGCAGCACCCCTCCTCCATGGCTTGACGGCAGTCTCCCTGGAGACTTTGGCTTTGACCCTCTTGGTCTTGGTAAGTGAGTGCTTAATATGAACACAATCTTAACAATATATGCTTCCTCACATCATATTATAAGAGTGTATTACAGAATATGTTATGAGCATATTGTTATTGAAATTTCATTTATGAAAGCAAATGAGAAAAGAAAGTGGATTTTGATTGATAGGATCTGATCCGGAGAGTCTGAGATGGAATGTTCAGGCAGAGCTAGTGCACTCCAGATGGGCAATGTTGGGTGCTGCTGGGATTTTCATTCCAGAATTCCTGACAAAGATTGGTGTTTTAAACACACCCTCATGGTACTCAGCTGGAGAACTTGAATACTTCACAGACACCACTACCCTCTTCATTGTTGAGCTCTTTTTCATTGGGTGGGCTGAGGGTAGAAGGTGGGCTGACATAATCAAGCCAGGGTGTGTGAACACTGACCCCATCTTTCCCAACAACAAGCTCACAGGAACTGATGTTGGTTACCCAGGTGGGCTTTGGTTTGACCCCCTTGGATGGGGAAGTGGTTCTCCCGAGAAGATCAAGGAGTTGAGAACTAAGGAGATCAAGAATGGGAGATTGGCCATGTTGGCTGTGATTGGTGCATGGTTCCAGCACATATACACTGGAACTGGTCCTATTGACAACCTCTTTGCCCACCTTGCAGATCCTGGCCATGCTACCATTTTTGCTGTAAGTTTATTCACCCACTGTGCCTTCGATTATTGCCCATTTCTTTATGCTCTGACCTTATCTTTCTTTCACCACCACTGCAGGCTTTCACCCCTAAGTGAAAAGGGCTGAAGTTCAACCATGCATCCTGGGAGAACATGTTTCACCCAAGTAATAGAGAGATCAAATGTCTTAGGAGAGAGGAATGTTTATGTCTCTAGAAAGCTTGTAATATGCAACTTCTACATATATGCACAGAATCATAATCCAACTTGCCGACACCTATTTAAGTTTTAGATCACATGAATGCGTTTAGATAATATTCACATTTGTGCCTATGATGATAATCCACGTCCAGCATTTCATCATTCACGACAAAAATCTGAGAAAAATGGTCAAATTTCATTCTTTAAACTTTTCTCTTTAGTATTGTACAGTTCCTTCTTCAATTCTTTAATATTTTAACATTAACAAAAACTATATCATTTATACTTACTGACTTGTAAATTTAATCCGCCCAATGTTTAACAAACAAATCATATCACAATCAAGGAATAATAACAGCTATAAAATTATAAGGAGGATACTGTTTAATTTCATGAGAAAAAAAAATGATGAAAAGAACCTTTACCTCTAATTATTCACACAAACTATGACGAACTCATTTCCGGAATTAATATATATGTAGAGAAAGTCTGAATTAAACATTTTAGGGAATGCAAAGGAAAGGAAGTTCTGGAAAGATTAGCAGACTATATCTTCTTTCAACAACAGAAAAAAGGTAGTAAAAGTTGAGAAGCTGGAAGAGAAACATGAAGAAAATGAATTCCTATGAGTTGTCAGAAAATGGTGTAGAGAACGGAACATGACTGATGACAAATAATCAGTAGAACAGTGAGTCAAGTTGGCTGATAAAAAGCTCCTCACTCGTGAAAATAAAGTTTACAAGGCTATGCTTTGAACACTTTCATGCTTCCAATTGTGTCATTCACATAGTGAAGCATTTCTAGACACAGTTTCAACTAAATTCAACTTCTTTCATACTACATTCTCTTCTTGAAAGGAAAAGGGAAGAAAAATATCTCTGAACAAGGTGACAGACAGTATTGGAACAGATTCATATCCAGTCCTTGTTACGGAGGGGAACTCTGTCCATGGAATAATTTCTTTCTTTTTTTTCTCTTTTACTTTATAATTACAAAAATATAATTTTTGAATGACAATATTGAATTATCAAAATATATTTTTCTTATTTTTGTAATAAGTATAAGTCCTTTTGCATTTGCTAGTTTGAGAATCTCACATGCTAACATTTTTATCTACAAGTGTTACAAATGTGGTGGAGTCAGATATTATTCATGCAGGATCCAAAAATCATATGGGCCAAACCCAAATAGAACACTGACTCTTTTTTTTTTTTTTTCTCAAAGAACATGTGTCCATGAAATAAACTCTTTTGTCAAACTGCGAAGTAAGTCTCGTTACCTCTTTTATTTCTCTGTGTCAATTTAATATTTTATTTTATTTCATATGCAAAGTATTAGAATGTATGGTGGTTGGTTTAAGTATAAAAAACATTGTAAAGAGTAATTGAGTATGTATGTTTTGACGACAGTGTTTGATGATGAGCATGGAACAGACAGGAAAGACATGGGAATGAATGTTTAAGGAGAAATAGTGATTTAGTAACAGTGTTGTGTTGTGTGTGAGAATTAAGGAGCAGCAGTGTAAGAGTTAAAACAGTAAAATGACGTGGAGAGTTGAAAGGAGAGAAGGAGGTTGGTACCACAAAGAGAAAAGCTTGGTACAGATTACTACATTCTGTAGTTCCTTTCAAATTTGGTGCAATAAAACAAAAAGAGAGAGAGATAGAAAGAGATGTGGATGGTGTTGGAAGATGGCTATATCTTCTTCATGTAACTTCAAACTGCTTTCATCGGTTTCGCATTTGGGAGGGCTGCACTTTGTAACTTCAAAAGGGTTACCACTCTTTTATTATGTCAGATGGTCCTCACCCTTTCATTTAATGTCCATGCATCCTGAGATGGTCCATCATCATGCATCCATCATCCTCTTCTATTTCTTCTAAATTTAACACCACCAGAAACTGCTGTAATAATATTATTGAAGAACTTTGATCTTACAGACAGAGATTAATAATAATAATAATAATAATAATAATTGAGGTGAGAAAGAAAGTATAAAGAAAGGTGATGTGGTCCATATATGTATATTGAGGTTTTATAGTACAATTATAGAATGACAGTGCATGCGTTCAATCCAATGATGGAATTAATGGAAAATGGTACAATCTGCTAAATAAATCTCCTTCTTAATTAGCCCTAACGTCTCATGCTAGTGTGGGGGACCCTTCATTCCAGATCTACCACTCTTCATCTTTCACCTTCTTCCTTTCTTTTCTATCTCTCTTGTCTAAATAAATAACACCTCATTTTATTATATCCTAAATAATATTATCAAAATTCTCTCTAAAACATCTACCTATACAATCTTATATATATATATATTACAAGTACCCTTTCAATAAAGGAAAGAGGGACCAAATTATGGCCTACTGTACCCTTTGCAAGGACACACACACATATGTATATAGTACGCAGTCTGTAATTCAACACTTTAATTAAATTTTCAACATCAAATCTGTTATCCTATTAGAGGAACACGAATGTTTTCTTTTCTTTTTTTAAGTTCATTAAATCTATTATTGAAAAAAGAAGAAAGAAGGAATCTTATTATTATTAATAATGCTTATTACATATAAAATATAAATCTAAACAATAACAACATTCTCATTTTATTATTTTTATCTGAGTTATAAGTAATTAACAAGTTATGTGCCTCTTGGATGTTACCGGAAGGTGTCTGTTTAGTAATTAAGAAGTTAAAATTGTTTAATTAATTAATAAAGATTGGTTAAATTTGTAGATATATAGTTAGACTGTCATTGTCCATTGTTTGATCAAAATTGGAGAACATCAAAATATTAAACTTAAGAATTGAAAATGATTTCTTTCTCCGGCCATGCATGCTCTTTTAACTAAAAATATTCATTTATGTTTATAATTAAAATAGAATAGAAACTAAATATTTTTTTTAATTCAAGATTATATATATTAATTATTGTACCACACTTTGATTAAAAGTATAAAACAATATTTGAAAATGATAGTTGGAAGAAATTCTAGAAAACGGCTTTTTTGTGTAGGAATGGTAGATGGAATAAAAAATAAACTAGCCAAAAGGAAAGAAAAACATATTATTACTATATATATTAATTTATAAAGTTTCTCAAAATTTGTGGTACGGTTGTTCTATTTATGATTATATTAACTTTCTATAAGTGTAGAGAAATTCATTAAGAGAATCTAAAGAAGTTCTTTTATGGGTTGAGAAAGTGAAAGCATTGAGATAAGTTGGATGGACACTATTACTTTCACACCTAACAAATTTTTACATCTACTTTGTGTTTATTATTTTATTTTTTAATTTCTTTGTTTTTTATAAATACAAAAGTTCAACATTCTAATGGTGTAAAAAAAATTTAAATTGGATTAAATGGAAAAGGGTATGTGAATTCAAAAAAAAAAAGTGGATTAGATGGAAAAGACATAAAATTATTTAATATGATACTCTTAGAAAAATGGAATTGTGGGAAGAAATGTTAGAATTTAAATATGGTAGTTGAAGGAATCTAAACAATAGAAGGGGTTGGCATCATTCATTATGGTAAAAGGATATTAGAAAAGGATCATGTTACTTTGATATTCAATTTTTTTTAAATCTCTTAAGTATTTTACTTTTCAATCTTTCTTTTTCTTTATAAATACAAAAATTTATTTTTTAATGATTATTTTACTCTAAAAATATATTACTAAAAGACTCTTTGAGCATAAAAAATCATTTCTCATTAAACAAGTATGTAGAGAGAATGGAAAAATTATTTTGATGGTATGAAAAAACATGCATGAACACTTTCTTTAATGCAAAACATAAAAGTTAAAAATAAGACAGTTTTATAATATATATATATATATATATATATATATATATATATATATATAAATATAGATTTTACTTTACAAACTAATTTTATAAAATTTAATTAGATTTAAAATCTATTTTTTAACCACAAACAATAATAACATAAAAATAATAATAAAAAAGTAAAATAAATATTTGAATAATTTTTATAAAAGATTAATTTAATGAATTTATTTGCGTTTGTTTTTAGCCTCAATGTTGACTTCTAACTTGTTACTTTATTATAGTTATACATTTTTTTCTTTTCATAACTATTCAACTAAATTTTGTAATTAACTGAATATAATAAATTTATTATTAAAAGTTAGAACATGGAAACCTATGTAACCTATTCCATCAAAAGTAAAAACAACAGTAACTACATTTTATAATTAGAAATTATATAAAAGGTACGGAAACTTCAATGCCCAAGATTTTCTTCTTATCGAATTTGAGAAATTATATAAAATATAGTGTATCTGCTTTCATTCCAAATGGATTTTCATCGATAAGATAAGTTAATTAATTTTAAATGGGCTGAGTTGATAAATTATTATTTTTTTCGATTTATTAAAATTTCGAGGTTTTGTTGGTCTCAAAACTGGGTTGGAAGGTTGCTTAAAAAATAAATCAATTTAGGAAAATCATGATTAAGTTTTTGTTTGAATATAGGAAAATGTCTATTTTCCTATTTGTAATCTGGTTATTATGTTAATTTGATATTTAAAGAGTGAAGAGAATTTATTATTTAATGAATTTAACTTCAGTGTCTTTTTTTTGCCAAAACAATTTTAATACAAATGAATAAGATATATTATCCATTTTTTTATGTTTATTATTTACTTACGAAAATTAGTTTGTAAACCAATATGAGCTCGTTAAATTCCATATATTCCAAGAAAGTAACCTCCTTTCCTCTATACATTCTACAAACTATGATGCTATTAACTTTAACTTTTAACGCAAAGTAAACTATAATATTATATATATATATATACACAACAGACAGATAAGCTAAAAAATTATATAAAATCATATGCATTATTAATTAAAAATAGAAGAACTCTCTCTTTTTTTTCTTTTCTTTAATTCATGTAAACTGAAAATTTATCATTTTTAATCCGTGAAATAAATTGTTTAGTTGTCTTGCTCACTTATATAGAACAGTGTTAGATATTGTTCTTGTTTCCTTCGAAAAGAACATTATCACTTTTCCCCTTATTTATGTTTCACATTTTTATAAAATAAGAAACAAAACGAAACAAAAAAAAGTGATAATTTGTTTTCTAGTAATTAAAAACAAATAGTTTTGTTTTGATGAACTATATATAATAACACATTCAACATTTTGTACTTTTTTTTATCCTCCATCAACTACTATATTAATTATCTGGAAATGTTTTGGGCAGTATATATTCAATAGAAAATTAATACCCATCAATTCAACCTTTTTTTTATTTCCACCAATTTCATTTTAAACTTTACGCATCAGTTTCTATGATAAATTGTTAGGCTTTAACAGTATAATAAATCTCAGTTTAGTATTCTAAAAAAAAAAAAAATACTCTGGTATTGTTTGTGCTTTATCAAAAGTCAGTTTCCAAAAGTTAATAGTACCGATGACAACTTTTGAAGAAGTTATTTCTATTATAAATTACTGCATAATTATGTTAAAAATGGTATATTTCAAAAAACTAAGAAAGTTTTATTTACATTTTTTTATTAGTAATAATGAGCTTCAAAACGTAAAACTCCATGTTACTAAATTACCTTTTTCTTCTAATACATTTAAATACAAAATATCACTGCTAACATTAAAGTTATCATGATTATGAATCTAATATTAATAGCATTTTCTATCAAAAGAAAACTTTTGAAACTTTCCCAGATTTTTTATATTGGATATTGGATTAGCAAGTGAAAATTTTTCATGGATAAAATCTTTTTTTTCTTTCCTTTTTTTCAGCTAAATTGTCTTGGGAAATCACATATACTGTTCTATGTTTCTTCTTTATGCAGAATATATGATCTTTGTATATATGAGATTTTGAATAATTTAATGTATATGATTTCTGCAATAGGTAGTTGAGTTAATACCTATCATTGAAAAATAATACTATCCAAAAATCATGTGTGATTGATTATTTACATTTTCTGCAGATACATTGGAGAATGTATCAGTTTTGATCGAAGAATATCCGTTTTGCTACTGGATTTTAGACTATAAATGAAGAAATGCAATGTAAGTAGTATATAACTATTGCATAACTTTTTTTCATGTAAATATCACTTCATATATATACCTTAAAAGTGAAAGTAAACTAAAGACATATTGAAAAACCAAACATACCTGCTTTTTAGATATTCCTAAATTGCACTGGTGAAATTGAGTAACAGATCTTTAATTTATCATTAATTAAGGTTTTTTCCCCATAAATAACAACAGTTATCAAACATTAACAGGAATAGATGAACATAATTAGCATAAGAGCACTTGTATATATATTACAGACATTGTTTCATTCTTACACAAAATTTCAGTAAAAGTGTTCACCACTTCATACTTATTAACCAACAATTATAATATATGTTACTTGAGATCAATCCAACTAATCAAATCTGTTTGATAAGCTAATTAATGAGTCATATTATGCTCTAAATCAAGATAAACAGAAGTAATAATGCAATCATAAAAATACTCAAATTACGTATCCATTCATGTTTTTTCAAATTTATAATTATAACTATCTCTTAAAGTTATAATAATAAACTTGGTTTCAAACTAGATTACATATGTATTTTTTTTCATGCAAATGATGTTTTCAACACCTATTAGTTATACTTCTGAAAGAGGTTTAAATGATAACGGTTAAGAAATTGAATTTAAAGTTTTTATTGATTAATCTTAAATTTTCACCAAAATATTTATTGATTCTTTAACTATTAACTACTATATTAAAGACAGTAACTATAACAAAACCATTTGAACATAAGGTACATAATTATGAACAGTGAATTATGGAAATACTCACTTACCTAGTTCAATGGCTAGGTGAAACTTCAAACTTTCTATATATAATAATAAATAGAAAAACTCACGCGCAAGCATACATAGATTTTAATGAATAAAAAAAAAAAATACAAAAACAGTGTTACTGAACAGTAGTGTGTAAGTTTCCAAGAAGTATTTGAAAACAAAAATATAACTATAGATACTGTTAATACAACCTCCAATTAAATTTATCTCGATCATCTACATAATAATAGAACATAAAAAATAATTGAAATGTAACATTAACCAAAAAAGGTTTGTCATATAAATATTGATCTATCAATCATGATTTGAAAATAGAACATAAATTAAATAAATGTGGTTATTGTAAAGAGTAAAAATGATTTGAAGTGTTTGGTACTTTAATTTCCAGCGGTTTGAATGAGTTCACATGGACATTGAAACCAGCAACGGATCTGAGATACTCTTACCATTTGGACAGAAAAGCATCAGGTTCAAGTGTGTACCTAAAAGAAAGTCCTACTCCTTAGTCTCTTATATTTTGCTTTTAATTACTACACTCTGCGAATCACGTTCCGTTTAATCTCTCCTTTTTATGCCATGAACAGTCTATTTCTAATAAATGTGAGATTAATATTCAAACCTAGCTTCGCTACTTTAACTATAATGTGAACCAATCTCTTTCATCAGATTATAAATAAAATTAATGAGATATATGATAAAATGCATTTACTGCTGCATTATTTATGATCCTCAAAGCAAAATGCATCAAATATATCCATTACAACAGTCTCTATTAATCTGATTTGAAAATAATACACTACACATACCAGGTTGTACACAAGAAAAAAAGACTACAGTATTTAATTTTACAACGTTTCTACTGTATTGGGTATAAGTGACAAAAGAATATATGATCGAATCTACAAAGTAAACTGTTGTTTTTGATTGTTGTTCAAAAGTGTCTAACAGTATTTGTACCTTTGACTAAAGCAAAATACAAAATGGTATTTTAGCAACCAGTGGCTAATAAACTTAGACGACTGTGCTAAAGAGTAGCCAACCAAACATATAAGAAAAAAATCAAAATCCAGAGAGAGAGAGTGATATATATATGTATATATATATAGACATATATAACAGAATTATCTAGAAGAAATACATGGTATCTGCAATTATGAGGAGCATGAGAAGCGATTGAATCTGGGTGCAAAGTAATAATAAAAATGGAAATTTAGTTTGGGAAGCATTGAGATACTTACTGTTTTAACCCTTGGGAGAAAATGTAGAGTGATGCAGTTGTGTTTGTCCAAAGCTGGTGGCTGCTTCTGAATTGGAAAGAAGACAAGAAAGTTGAAAGAGGATATAGAAAAAAGAGGGCCGGAGAAGGAGGAGTAACTACTCATTAAATATAACACCAATAGCATAGGAAATAATGAAAAAAAGTAAAGATGGATATAAATGAAACTTGGAAGAAGAAGAAGAATATAATTTATTCACCATTTTACAGCTGTACAACTTTCTGCTCTTTATCAGCAAGCGAAAATGCCTAACTAAGCAGCTGCAGAAGCATCAGTGTTGTGAACCGCATCAACCCAACAAGGCTAACAGAAACACTGGAGGATAGAAGAAAGCAACAAGCTTTTCTGTGTATCATTAAATGCAGTGAACGGAAAGAGAGAGAGTACATGTAACAGTATATACCAATGCAATAAAAAAAGGGGACAGGAACCGTATTATATAAATATAATAATATTATATGTGTTGCATTATACACAATTGAAGTTCTAGCTAATGGAGATCTCATATTCCGTCTCTTGCTCTTGAAACGATTTTTTCATTTCCTTCGAGACCGGAATCCCAGCTAATTAACCCTTCGTGTGCAGTTCAAGACTTACCAAGAAGTTCAAACGCTAACTTATACGTGCTAATATATTACTGCTTACTGATTAGGAGTAGGAGTAGGAGAAGTAGAAGGAGAAGAAGAATATAAAGAAAGTTTGGGAGCTCTTTCCTTTGTAGCTAGCTGGCGAGAGAAAGTAAAGAAAAAAAAAAAAAAACAATGCTGCAAAAGAGAGGGTAGCTAGCCCAACTAACTCCGAAACTGCATCTTCTCCATTCATTATTGGTGGGTCGATGGATATGTTGAATTTATTTTGATGACTACTACTGATGATACTGCAAGGAAGGATCCAAATCAAACAGCAGAGAAGTCCCGGTTCCGCCTTTGTGATCACCGAACCTTGCTGAAGAAGAAATGGGGTCTTCATGGGGCATCCTCAACCGTTGCTGTAGTGACGAAGAAGAAGGAAGTGAATTGCCCACTGTGACATGCGCTGCCGAACCCAAAGACAAGCCTTTCGAATCTTCCCCCGAAGAGGCACACTCCATGTTCACCCCAAATAGCCTCAGTCGTTTTCCACTACTTGTGGTAGAACTACCTCCGCCACTCGACATGCCACCGTGCCCATGCCGATGGTTATGATGACCCACGTTCACCGGCACCGAGTCGATGATCATGGGCACAATGCTATTCCCTCTGCCTGCCAAGTTTTGATCAGCACCACCACCCATTGGCATGGAGGACCTGAGGTAATAGAGTGAGCCGGTCCCAGATCCCGAATTATGCTCGCCATAGTTGTTGTGATGATGGGCGGCGGCAGCGGCGGCGGCGGAAGTGGCAGCACCGTGAGCATGAGCATGACCAAGGTACTGGTGTTGGTGCTGGAAAGTGAAGAGGTTGTTGTAATTGAGATGGTGAAAGTGATGATCGTGGTGGTAGCGGGGTGGAACGATGGGGGAGGTGGCGGGAAGGGAGTACCATCTGATAGAGGGAAGAAACAAAGGGGAGGCGGAGGGATCAGAGGGAGGATGGCCATGATCAGTCCTTCTCCTCCAATCTATGTACAACCTATGTCTATACATATCTCCAAGGCCACGCTGGAAGGAAACAATGTCACCTGCATCCAGCTTCTTCTCCTTCACGAAACGGCTCCACCCTTTTGTCATCACATAGCTCTGGCTGCTGTTCCAATACGAATATCTGAACCGCCACACCTTCCCATTCCGGTCTTCGAAATTCAGGAGCAGACCCTTCTCGTTCGACGACGAATCAAGGGGGAAGTACTTCTCCGCGTGCTGCTTCGGTATCACCAGCCTGTTCAGCTTCCCCACATCGCTCGGTGTCACCACTTTGTCAAACATGTGCTCTTTCTCCACTACTTCCTTGGCGTTTGAACAAGTTCCGTGACCGTCATGATGATGATGATGTTCATGCTGCTGCTGCTGCTGCTGGTGATGATGGTGATGATGATGATGATGAACCGGTCCTCCTCCTCCTCCGCCTTGCAAATTGCCGTCCCCTTCCTCTTCCTTGCTGCTCCCCAGTGACAACTCCATGAGGTCTAGCTTCTTTCCAAAATTGGATGCGGCATCTTGGTGGTGTAACCCTAATTCATGGGGAGTGGGTGAAGTGTTAGTGGCGTAGAGAGATTAAAGATGGTACCCCAACCGTGAATTTTGAAGGTGTGGGGGAATATTTATTAGATGAAGAATTGAAGTAGATGAGGATGATTAATTAAAGAGAGGAGTTAATAATTAATTTGTGGTGGATCGATGAAGAAATTAAAAGGGGTAAGAAAATAGAGCTAGCTTACTGCTGCTTTCTGCTTCTCTTGTGATACCAATAATCTCTGTCACTTCCTCTTCCTCCTCTTCCTCCCTGCTATCAGAATAAGTGCCTTTAACTTGTTGTATCAAGTCCATGGAGTTATGGCTGACCTACCTTGAATTCTGTCAATAATAACCTCTGGATCTCAGCAAAAACAATGGAAAAAGATACAAACAATAATAATAATAATAATAATAAAATGAAATCATTAGAATAAAGCGATCGAAGAAAGGAAGAGGGCAGGAAAGTAAATAGAAAAAAACAAAAACAGAAATTTGAGAAGAAACGGAAAAGTCTGAGGAATTAAAAAGACTTAATGAGAATAAATTGAAGGTTGGCATGAGATAGCTCTAGCATGGGGAAGAAGATGTTTTACCCAGATTGCCGAGGCTCTAATAAGAAAAACAAAAGCAGACTCTCAGTACAAAAAAATTAAAACCGTCGGTGCCTTCATATTTGACCAGAACACTCCAAATCCAAACCCTAAAGAAAGACAAGCCATGGAATGGAGAATTGAAAAAGGGGTCGTGTTATTGTTATATACTGCTGCTGACCTATAAAGCATAATATGAGAAGTTAGATCGAGAGAGAGAAAGAGAAAGAGAGAGAGAGAGAGAAGTCGTGTGGATTTTAGCTATAAGTATAGTTACCTCACAGGAAGGTTCTTTACAAGTAGGAAAAGAAGCAAAAAAAATTTGTTGCAACCCAGTTTTATTCGTGGGAGAGAGAGAGAAAGGTAGATAGAGAAGATTACTACACTTACGTGGGGGCCATGAATAATGTGCCTATTGTGGTCATGTGAGCAACTTGTCGTTTTCATCATATTTGGTATAATCTGTACAGTACATATGCTTCTGGGTTGAGACCAAATCCAGAACCAATGACCTTAACTTAACTCTGTTAAATTTTGCTTTCACCCTCATTTTCTTTCTAAATCATACAAACCAACGCAATCATATCTCTTAATTTATCTCATGGCAGCTCATCCACTGGTACGGGCTAAACTACGTGGCTCTACCTAGTTGTAGCAGAGAAAATGGCAATGGCATAATGGCATTATGGAGAGAGATGATAGACTAGTGTACACTTATTTTTATTTTTATTTTTTTGACTTTTAGTGTGTCATTGATTGAGTCTCTTGTGGATGGTCCCCTGCTCAAAGGTAAGAAAAGGAAAAGCAAATGCCTAAACTATGAGAAAATGAAATCAGACCACCCTGCCCTCCACTGCATCCTCCTCTCTCCTCCCACTCTTTCTCTTTCTCTCTCAATAATATATATATATATATATATATATATATATATATATATATTCATTATCTTCTTCTCTTCCCTTCAACTCATTTCTGTCCTTATAAACATTCAATATTAATTTAGTTCTTACATGGAAACTATACATCTTTCTCTTCCAAGCCAACTACAACTACTCCTTCCTAACTTCAACACCCTCTACTTCATATATAACTCAAACCTCCAAGGACCCTTTTGCCCTACCTGTCTATTTTTACAATAATTAACACCTTTTTTATATGCATGTCTCTTGAGTTTGTATGCATATACGGCACATTGTATATCTATATATTTTATTCCTGTGTTGAAACTTCAATCATTGGTTAATGTATGCAAATTGTTTTTTATGCATTTTCATTTTCTGTAACTCTTCATGGTCTCACTCTTCGAGACTGATACCTTGAAACGTGAAGAGATATTATAACCCTTCTGGGTAAATGGTTAACCGTTAGTAGTGTATATAAGGTCGTTGCCTCATGCATATTAATTACTTTGTTTTAACAAAGTTAATTATTAAAACTCAACAGTAAATTAGACAACTCCTATGCAATTTCCTATAAAGATACATAGTTTACTTAAGGAGATTACTTATATGAACAGAAGAAATCATTAAACTTTAAGTATAATAGATTACTTATGAGATTTATGAACACATATTAAAATTTTATGCAGAGTGCTTTAATTCCTGTGTACAAACTACATACATACGATTTATTCAACAGAGATTGTTTTAATACATTTATTAAGATGGAGTTCTTTTTGTTATGTTAGGCTAAAGTTTGTAAAGTTGCTTGGCCATTTTAGGTTTCATTTTTTAATGGAATAGTGACATGGGTTTCTTTTAATTTTTTTTCTTTTAAGTCCTTTTTGCCACAATAAATAACTACAACTTTGTCAAGTAAAATAGAACACATAAAGATAAATGAATAAAAATGGTACCATATATTTATTTAAAATTTATTTATTGTGGCTATTTTATTTAATTATTCATGGTTTTTATTTATTTATTTATTATGATACGTTTAGTTCTCTTAGAGGATTAATGGTTTGTAAAGCATAAATAAACACAAAAGGGTTGAACCACATGTGATTTAGAAAAGGATTTCACAAGTCTTTCTTAGAACATATTTGATTAACAACCAAATTAATGTTTCGTCTCTGCTTAAAACAATTTTTCTTAAAGAAACTTTAAGTTTTCAACAAAAACAGAAGAAATCATTCCTTTTAAAATAATGAATGTGTGTATATCGGTATAAATTAATGCGAAACCAATTATAAAAGTAGTGATTGAACATGATATTTAATTTTGGAATTTACAAAGGAATCTAGTTTGCCAATCAGCACTCTGATTTATGAATATTTCAAAACCAAAAAAAAAACAAAATTATCCATAAATTATTATAAATATCAATACAATATCTAAGATAATTCTTATAAGCATAAAAAAGAATATTGTTATTAAAATCAATAAATTTTTTCATATATTAACCATTATTATCAAATGATAGTAATATGTATGTGATGGATATAACTAATAACAGGAAACAGTTAAGGTTATAATAACTTGTTCCAAAGGGTAAAATAAATATAAAAAAAGGACTTAGGTTTTAAAGTTCGTTTTTGATGAAAACAAAAACACAGTTTTACTCTTTATGAGGAAAAAATCATGTAAAAATAGTTTTTGGATATGGAGATGATGAGGTGATCGGAATGACGTGAAGAAGTTGAAGATCAATCAAAAGAATTGACATCCTGTAGATTAATCCTTCACTAAATGTTTTAATAACACATTTAAACTTCAAACATTGCCTAAGTTTCCCTACCAATGCTTACAATTGACTTCCCCAACAAAAGAACAAAAGAACTAGGTTTTAAATATGTACTTGTGTGACCCCAAAAACATAATTAACAGTTGTATTAGAAATAGTATGTCAGACTTTCTGAATGTAGATAACTTAACTAAGAAGTGGGAGGAATAGCCGAAAGTCGAAATTAATGCAATCTGAACTAATAATTCTTCTTCTTCTTTTTTCGTAAGGGATTATGAATATATATACGTAAAACTAATCATTAACTTGCCTGCTCCCTGCACGTGATTTTTCATTTCAATAGGTACTACTCATCAATTTATATTATATAGTGTCCTTGTTTGATGTTATATGATACAAAGCCACATATTTAATGTAGAATTTTAACACATTCACCTAGACACAGCCCCACATGTCAGAAATTAACCTTTCTCTCTGCTTCACTACATCGTTTTTAAATTTATCAACAAAAAAACATGTTTTTTCTTCAACACATTCAAGCATAGCCATGTCCTATATATTTTACACGTAACATGAATTACTGTCTTCATCAACCCTCTCTGCATGCACGTTCAATTAATCAGGCCGCATCTGTTATAGTGTCTACGCTCGGTCATGTAAATTAAGATATTGGTATACTTTTACATGAACTGAGTGGCTAGTTAACCATGAAAGCCAAGAGATTATAGTTGAACAAAATTAATATTCAGTTGCCTTCTTTTATATATATATATATATATATATATATATATATATATATATATATATATATATATATATATATATATATATATATATATATATAGATACACAGAGACACGCAAGACAACCAAGAAAAGTAAAATGTCATATAATATATGATCTCTGTGTATCTTTGTTCTTTGGGAGTGACAAGGGCAAGCTAGGGAATAATTATATCTCTACTTTCTTTGTTTTCATTATATATAAATACACACACACACACACATATATATATATATATGCATTGAACACAGGTACTGAAACAAAAGTGTTGAATGCATCCGAAAACCACAAACCCTGGTTGGAAGTTTCTCTTTTTCATTAAGCTTATCGAAAATCAGAAAAATAAATATTATTCATATGACTTAGATGCCTACAAGTAATTGATCCTGGTGATGATATCTACCTCTAGATCAGATAGTTGGCTATGTTTATGAGTAGCCAGTAGTATCATCGAGTGGTCCACTGTGACCTGCTGCCTATATTTTTCTTTGGCTGGATGAGCATCCAATCACCATAAATTACATATTTGAATCTATAATATAGACAAGCAAGTGAAAAATTAACGTTATCATGTTCAAGTTGTAGAGATAGCACAGAGAAAAGAGGATCAAACAAGTTGCGTTTGCCTTGGCATGAGGAATAGTGTCTAGTCATATTCCAATTACAATTCTATGCACTGGCAGGCTGCAGCTCATCACATATGCAAGTGTGAGTCTCTTTATTGTTTCTTCTGAAACTCTCTTTGTAATATTATAGTTTTGAATCAAAATATATATATATATATACATCCTTTTTCTAAAGCTTCTGCCACACATATTTAATAGAAGAAGGACTAATAAATAGCATCATGAAATAGCAGAAGATACAAGAGAGACCTGTGACTGTCTTTTATTTTCACAGCATGAGAACTATACTCATCATCAGTTATAAGAAATTAAAAATCCTCCTTTATGTTACCCTCATTTTAAAAAACAAATCCAATAATGTCTTAAGATCATCTCTTACAATGTGAAAGCAAATATATGCAAGCAAATATAATGCCACATAAGAACAACGGTTCTGCACACAAACTACTCTACCTTTTTTCTCTGGTTTCACCTATTTTTTAATCTATGTTCGGTGAGATGAATAGAGATAAATAATAAAATATAAAAGTGAGAATTAGTGTACGAGATTCATTGAAGAAACTCTAATAGTTTTACAACAGTGAAAATGATATGACATTAAAAAAACTTTGAAAAAAATTACATGACCTACAAGTAACTTTTAGTACCCCGTGAGAGTTGTTTAATGACAATAATAAATATAAACAATTATCTCTTTTCCTTTGATATTATTGGTCACATATTCTTTCTATATTTGGATTTCTCTCTTCCATCTGCCTAACATAATTCGTTTGTTCTTGGACTGAGCTGGCTGAAAAGCATTGATTGATAAAGTGAAAAGAAAAGAATTGAGGAGTAATAATAATATGAACTACTAGGTAGAAAATCCTTATCTGAATCGTGTCTTTAAGTTTTCTTTGAGAGGAGATAATGCAATAAAATGCAGCAGAAAGAAGCAATGCGAAAGAGTGGTGGTGGTTTCATTAATTGTGAGAGAGGTATGCAGGCAATGGAAAGCGATTGAAACCCTAATGGAAGAAAGAGATTAATTAAAAGGAAAGTTGAATAATTTAAGGTTTTGTGTTTTGTTGGGATCTGGTATTAGAGTGGAAAGAGTTGGTAAAAACACATACCGAGGATTTTCCGAGGAAATGTCACACCAGAAGGCCACATGTGGATGACAGAGAAGAAAAGAATTGCATGCATGCCTAGGTAGCTAGATTCCTGTTAAGGGTAAGAAAAGAAGAATTAGGATTTCAAATTCAGAGTTTAAGAACCCTAAATTTTCTAATACTAATGTTAACCCTTTCCTTCCATCTGAAAGAAGCCCCACTTTACATCACCATCATACAAAAAAAATCTATTGGGGACCCCTTTCGTTTCACATGTTATATTTCCAATTAAATATATACATTTTCTTTCCACATACGTACACACATTAATATCTATATATTCCTATTACCATCTTTCATATTTTCTTACAAAAATTTAATGCTGTATTTTTATTTTAGGATTTTAAACATTTTGACTTGTCATAAGAAGGTTTCAATTATTTGGTAAATTTCAACCAATTATTTGAATAAATTTATAAAAACAAAAATACATATATATCTGCTCCATCAATTTTATTATACCGAAACCATTGGACTCCCAAGTTCTTAATTACTCATAAAAAAATACTATTATGAATACATATATATGATTTGTTAGCATAGTAACATTTTTCTCTAAATAGTAAATTAGTTGTTAAATTCGACAAAAAAATTATAACAATTAATAAAAATGTATCTTTTTTGTTAAGCATAATAGTTTATCCGTCAATTCAATTGTGATTTAGTTTATTTGATGTTACATAACAATTGATACCACTTACAACACTAACAAGTTATATAAATAATTTATTTAAATATGATGTATTTGTGGAAATATGTAAGTAAAATTTTATTCATATTCACTTGTTAAAACATGTATTTACTAAGCTTGCCTATTTAGAATAAGTGCATTAGTTACTGACAATTTGTATGTATTTTAATATATTTATAATTATAACTTATAAATAAGTGTAAATTATATATATATATATATATATAATGTTAGAAAAGATATTTTAAAATTGTGAGTATATATATAAAATTCAAAGGAAAGAAAATAAAAATAGAGGAGATAGTGTGATAATAAATTAGGGGTAGGTGGCAATTGTTGTCTTTTCAGAAGATAGCTTTCTTCAACTCTATGCATGTCTTCAACTTTGGACCACTTTTTTTTTTTTTTTCTCTATGTTCTATCTATATCATAATTATGGAAAATGAGAAACCCGTTACTAATTTAGGATATACTCCAATTTCACAACATATCTAATAAAAAAGTTAAAATAAATAAAACAATACAAATATTCATTATTGAAAAACTCAATATCATATTATCATATTATGAGTTACTAATGAATAAAGATATATTCAATTAGTTCAACCATTATTCTAATTCAAGTATAAAATTAATAAAACTAAAAGTTTATTATATTTTTTATTTTTATTGTAATAAAAACAAACCAGTATATATTTAAAAGCGGTGTAACTATAGATAACAAAATTCGGTTTTATGAAAAAATAAATAAATAAAAATTAAGTTAATTTTATTTAAAAAAATAACTTATTGAATTGCAAGCTTTTACAGTCAATTATTATTAATTAAGAGCTTTAAATATTTTTTTAATATTATTTCTTTCATTTTATAAGTATTATCGTTGTAGGAATGTTTCGATCCATTTATATAATTTAGAGTTCACATCACTGGTTTAAAAAAATGCAAAATCAGAAAATAATTAGGGTATAGGCGGAAATTTTGTACAGCATAAATATTTTTTTAATGTAGTTTTCGTTTTATAAGTTATCATTGTGGGAATGTTTGACTGTTCACGATTTCATTATTTTGTTTTCAGAACGAAAGTTGGAAATATTTGGAATACCAGGCTATTTTAAAAAAAAAAAAAAGTGAAAAAACAGGTAATATTTTTAATTTTACAATTTTTTATTTTGTTTTTAGGATTAATTATGCTTTTTTCTTTAAACAATGTAATTTTAGTTTTCGTATATATTTCAAATTTTGATCTGTAATTAGATCTATGTAATTACGAAATGTATAGATGCAATCCTTTATATTCATTAATATTAACTATTGTATTGATATAATTAACATATTGGATGTAATTGACAGCTTTTTCAATTTCTTAAAATGTTGACGATTAGTTATTTTTCTTAAAAAGAATAATTAATCCAGAATGATAACATCCATATATTTTTTAAGTACGTGAAAGTTTGAGTTTAAAACTAAAATAAAACCAATATGATATTATAATTAAAAAAAACATAGTTAATTATTTTAATAGAATGTATTTTTCTGTTTTGTTCATTAATTATGAATATTAATGTAAATGTTGAAGGTCTACTCTAGAAAAAAATTAAAAACAAATAAATAATTTATTATATAATTCAGTATAATACCATAATCAATTTTCCTTTTCTTGTAACTTCCTCACTTTACATGCATGTTATTAATATATTTTGAATTAAGGTTTAACATTTTGAAGTGTGAATTTAAAATTAAATTTTTTTAATTTCATGTGAAAATTCCATTTGTTATATGCAAACTTTTATTATACTTTAATTTTTTTTTTTAAATTGGTATATGAAAAATATTGATAGATGATTTACAAATAATTATTTAAATAAATAAATTTTATTTTTAAGTAACTTATTAATATTTTAAAATTTTATATAATAATAATAATTTCATAGGTAATTATATTTCAATTTTAATTGATACTCATTTTTAATCTTTTTTTATTTCAACAACTTTATCTTTTACAATTTTTTTCCCTTCTTCCCTCTTATGGCTTTCTCTCTCATACATATTTATATTAATACCTTCTTGGTCTACAAGTAAGTTACATAGACAAAATTAAAAGCTATACATTATTAAGAATTTATTATTATATATAAACCTTTTAATTAACTTAATTTTCATCTTTACATATACATTCAGTTGCCAAACTAAATTATTAGAATACACCAAAAACAAAAGAGAAAAAAAAAATGGAAAAGTAGAGTTTCGAGATTATCATCTTGTAAGAATATTATAAATTAAGTGTAATTATTAATGCTGGTAAGTGTAATATATATCATATAAGCATACTAAACATAAAAAGTTAATATCTTTAAAGAAAGAAAAATATGAAAAATTGTTAAACCTATGAAAAATATGAAATTTTGTTTATTGACTATGCAATGCATATAAAGGCTGAATCCATTGGTTCTTCTCTTTGTACAGCCTGCCTGCACACAAATTTCACTTTCTTACTATAAAACATAACAATTTCCTTTTAAAATAAATTCATTTTTCTCCCATATATTTATACCTATCACTTTTTATTGGATTTCGATTAAACATAACATCAAATTATAGATAAATTATAATCTCTGAATGGAGATAAATTTAATTAATAAAATTGAATTGTTGAGTTACAAATAAATACATCAGAATAGTCGAAATATATCACACAATAAAAGACAATAAGAAGAAATATACAAATTTTATATAAACCCTAACAAAAACAAACATTAAATGAAAACAATTTAGTTTTTTATATACAAAGAAATATGTACATACAAAAAAAAAAATGAGATGTTTTTTGTTAACAATCCCTCAACTAAACACAAATTAGATATCGATTTATGATGATCATCTCCAACTCAACAAACCTATATCCTATATTAGTCCTAATAGCATCATTACACATGAATGTCCCTACTTTTTTTTGTCCCAAAATACTAAGATAACATACATTGAAGAAAATAATTACACTCTATATCCTTGAGAATCTTTATTCTGCAAAACAACCTTTGAATCTTGATAAGTTTGCACACAAAAACACACAGCAATCACTCATACAGCCAAAAGCAAACATTACATATATAGCTTGGCAAAGCACAAGCTTCCAACAGAAAGCAGCCACCCCACATAATATCTAACATTCATATGACGAAACTGTAGCAAACATTCACCCACATATACCTTATTGACGAAATCAAAGTATAAATATGAAATTAAGCATATGTAATTTTACAATAGTACACCCTACAGTGTGCAATTATGCATTTCTACGTTTTAAATTCATAACTTTAACAGAACTTAACTATAGCATGGTATGAGGTGTAGGAGTGGACCAGTTTGTAACAAAGTCCTTAAGCGTGCTTTAAATGGAAGGGTGAAAAGAATTAGGATATTTACCATACATTTGTCTTGTAGAGAGACAACTACACTTGCCAATGTTAGGTTGCACTGCAAAACTCAACCTGAGATTACACTCTCTCTTCTTTTCTTCTCCTCATTTATTTCCTTATTTATACATTGACAAAGTAGGGAGCATTATCACTCTCTTTAGGCTATACTTTGTCTAAGTCAGTTTAGTTATTGTAAGTGTTAAAATTGACAGTGTATAATAAAACATATATAGTTGAAATGACAGTCTCTTATGTTTGCCGTTTTCTTTCATCAACATGTTGAAAGCGACCTAATTAATGTATGTAGCGTTATTTGTTATCCTTAAAAATCACGTTAGAACCTATAATCATAAATGATGTGTGATAAATGATGAGTGATATTAAGGGTAAAGAAAGTTATTTAGAATTTATGATTCCAGTTGGAGGTTAAAATTTACTTGTATAGCACATCACGTGCCCAAAAGTCTATAGAATATATAGGGCTTAGCCATAATAGCTTAACTTTGATTAAAAAATTATGTACTTGTCATCTCAGTTGAGGATAAACTAGACAAAGGTTTCTTTCTTGTATTCTCATCCATCCCCCACACTGCACACGCACACACACAATTTCCAGCTTAGTGGTTTGTCCTCATGACTTTAATAAGCAAACCTGTTGGCTCTATGATTCTAATAAATATCACAGCTTTTCTTTGCTTCTTTTAAAAACAAATAATTGAAGAAACTAGTAAATGAACTATGTTTCAAAGAGAGTCGGTAAAAGGCCTCTCCTAATTAAATGACAAAAGTTGTATGCACAATTTACAAACTCTAGTTAATTTTGATGGCAAAATATTCAACTCTGTCACATGGTGGTCCAGTTTGGTTGGGAGTTAATGTTGAAACACTGTTTTTTTCTGGTGACTAAAATATTGGTAATCATCCATGAAAGTAATTAAGCAAATGAGTTGGAGTAGAAATATATATATATATATATATATATATATATATATATATATATATATAAGGTCATGATCTGAGATTAATTATTATACATGATTGATATGCAGATCTATGCAGGGATTTGGTGGTGACAAATTAGTATATTGGAGAGAGATGGAAGAGAGAAAATAGGTTACCGAAATAGTGAAAAAAGGGTTTAGCATTGGCAATATAGATAGGACAAAGTGAAGGGACAAATTAAGCAGGCACATAAATCTATCACAGGCTTGTTAATGGATGCAGCGAGGGATAAAGGGAGACCACAAAAAGAGGGGTGGGACCATATGTAAGGGAATGGGGACACATGCAATTATACAAATCAACCAGATTGCTGGAAAAGGAACTTTATTCACTGGTGGCGAGTTTACCAAAATAATTCCATTTGAGATGTATATATAACTATATATATGGGGCACAGTATGGTAGGGGAAGGGCAGAAGAAAGAGTACAATATATATATTTGCAATAGGCCAAATAATAGCTGCAGCATGCAGCTGGCTAGGTAGCTGTAGAAGAATATGTATATGTGTTAATATTACAGTTCAGATTTATCAGATGAGATCAGATAAGGGTTGAAAGAAAGTAAGCAAATCTACCATTCTTTCTTCTTTCCTTCTTCCTGCGTTCATTCATTCATTCACTTCTTCTGTTCTACCAAAAAATGAAAAGAAAAGAAACCCCACACTAGGAGTCTACTATCTCATCACATCCCCTCACTACTACACTACCCTCTGAGAAAACCGTTGGGGTTTCTCCCTGTCAGGTCACTTTCCAATCTTCAATTGCGTAGACTCTAATTAATTTAGCCCACTAGCTGCTACAGCCCCCCCTCCCAGCCCCTTCTCTATCATTTATTCATGTATTACACTACCTTATGCTGCTTTTCTTTTGAGCTTTTGTTGCTTTCCACTGCAAAATTATATCAGTATAATTATGGTGGAGCCATCTGCCAAGCTGTATTCTTTCTTTCTCTCCTCTTTTTTTCTTTTTTTTTTTTAAACATCATCACTCATAAATACCACCCTCTCTGCATAATTTCATCTTTAACCTTCTTCTGCTGACTTAATCAAGAGGAGACTACTATTTAATACTGTCTATTACTTTTTCACACCTGTATATGTGTATAGTGTGTGTAAGTGTAGCCCTCTTTTTCTTCCCAAGTACATTACTGTAACTGCATTCTTCTCTAATAAAACACTATGCTTGGTGAATATAGTAATAGTTTGTAACAAGTAAAATACATCAGTGACTGATGACTTCTTTTCTTAGAGCATGTGATCATTCTGTGCAGCAAGTACACGAGCCCCGTATAACTTGAAGTTTTGCATAAACATTTCTGGCATGCATGAGAGAAAGCTATCATTTGATATATATATTATGTTAGTTTAACTATATTTGCATGTCTCATTAATATATAATGATATGTTTTACAGGAATCATGTCACTTTATATCATGATATCTTTTTGACTGTCTTCAAATGTTGAATTTTCATATCATTAATATCTCCTGCATTGGTATGATTGTTTGTTCACGTATTAAGAAACTGATACTATGATATAGAGTATACTATATGCACATAGATAGAATTAGTACATAAAAACGTAATTATATTAACTTTCCACTTATAAATTATAATCTCCATCACTGTATACAACATCATAGACAGCAAACATCTAAATTCTTCTCCAAAATTCAGATTCAGTCTCCCTGTATAGCAAAATCCATCAACATGTAATGTTGCACAAACAACCAATATTTTACAACTTGCATGCATGCATATTCAAAATCGCCCCAAAAATAAACAAATTCTTATAAAAATTAGGGTTTCGAGCTTAATTAACTCTCCTTGATTAATTCTGAGGTATATTAAAGAGAGGCATTGAAGTGTTTTTGGATTACCAAATAAATTCTTGAAACATAAGGTTACAATCAACTTTAATTGCGATAACTGAGGGAATTAGACGAACTGATTGAAAATGGTGGTGAGAAAGGGAAGACGGAACGGAATAAAAAGAGAGAAAGGCCATTAGACAAAGGATTTCTATTTGCTAACTACACCCCCTCTTTATTCTATTTTTCCCTATAACTTAAAAACCAAAACACACAAAAATTCACCACTCCTTTTACTACCTGCACCCTCCCTCCAGGACACCTATTTGCACAACCCTTTTTAAGCCTTTCTTTTGTTAGTTCAAATAAGTTTTTTCACAAGTTCTTTTAAATCTTATGTTCTATTTTATTTGGATAATGATATTTAGACAACATTTTTTTGACAATATTTGAACATTGATTACGTGTCAATCTGTGATTGGTCAAAAATTACTCCACAATCAATAATAATAATAATTATAAACATTATTGTGGAGTAATTTTTGATAATCACAGATTGATACGTAATCAATGTTCAAATGTTGTCAAAAAAATATTGTCTAAATATCATTATCCATTTTATTAACATAAAAAATGAGATATCATTTATTTTTATCTAAAAAATTGCAAAATAACTTGGCTGATTTAGAATGGTCCATCTAAATATAAACTAACTTAATTATCATTAATTAGTAGTAAAATTTATGTGTGCAAGGGTTTTATATGGTCATGGAGTGAGACAGGAAAACATGTCTGTATCTGTTTAATTTATAGTTATGCTATGCATATATACTCAACTCAAGTAATTAACATCAATTTAATTGTTCTTCTCGAACTACATGGTCTTTGTGAAAGATAATGGATTATTTACTATATGTGAAGAGTAATTAACAATAGTATACTACTTATTAAGTGCTAGTATTATGTATATGATTATTTAAATAGATTATATTAATAAAGTTGTATGAAAAGACGGGATCTTATCATTATTGATCTTGCTTCACCTTACATAAAATAGATTAATATATGATATAATGTCTCGAATAAAATAATTAATCGAGTTATAAATTGTTAATTTTTATCTATGTCTTTATATTGGACTTTATAATATTAACGACGGGTGTAAACTATTGTGTATGTTTAAATTATATCATTTTAAGATTCATGTATAATTTTTATTGTAATTTACAAAATATAACTCGATTCACGTACTTAATATTTTTTTCTTAATAAAAAAATTTAAATTTTGAAATATAAAATTAAAAATAATCCGTGGCTATCAAAAAATAAATGTAAATATTAAAAATTTAAAACATTAATATGAATAGTGAGTATATTGTATGACCCTCCGATTAACTTGAAATTAGATGGTCTCTCTAGTGGATTACACGACAAACGTGACCGCAAATTGTCTTTGTGACCAGGGCAAACGATCAATCTACAAGGTGTTACTTTTAATATTGATCAAATTAGCATAAAATGTAATTTTATCAAATGGGTCATAATTAGGCTAACACTAATCAAATACCTACTTTGAAATATATAAATACAAGTATGTGATAAGAGGTAGGTGATCGTACTTAATGCGCGTTAAATATATAAATTGTCAAACTCAAAATGACTTGGACATTAGAGCATCTTTTGCAAGTGTCCTTCGAATGATGATGGATGAACGACACTTAAAAACAAGATGCAAAAGACTCTGCTTGAATTGGACCAAGACAATATTTATAGGAGTGGACCTCGACTCTACACTCCAAAACAGCAAAAAGAAAAATATATAACATTGAAGTTCATGAATGCACGTTTAGCTTGACATACACAACAAAGGTTCGTTGTGATTATATTTTCCATTCTTATTTACTTCTTTCTCCACAACAAAAAGAAAAATATATAGCACTGAAATTCATGAATACATGTTTAGCTTGACATGCACAACAAAGGTCCCCGTTGTGATTATATTTTCCATTCTTATTTACTTCTTCCTCCTTCATGTAAAACTACTTCTCCAAATGTTATTTTTCCTTCTTTCTTGTAGTTTGGATAATCCATCCTTTTATTATTTTTCACTATTTTGTTGTTCTTTCACTTCTTTCTCATCTCCTCTTGCAAATCTCTCCCTTTTGCTTTCCCCCACACATCAACACGAGACTTTTCAGTGTGCTTTGTCCTCACTCACACACTTCCCGAGAAAACTTCCCGGAAGGTCACCCATCCCATAATTACTCTAGGCTAAGCACGCTTAACCATAGAGTTCTTATGAGTTAGGCTACCGAAAAGCAAATGCATTTGTTGATATGAGTAGCCAAATCAATTCCTTTAAGCTATCCTTCAATTGTATAGTCTCATACCTATACAGTCTCTAGATCCCTCGCATTCCAGTGTATGTTCGATTCGTCCATGTGCCCCTTCCACTTGAAGCCTGCCAGGAGTCGCTCCTTGTCCGTGCCCCCTGCATCATGCTTCTTGCACCGACGTTCACTCCCCGCCCTCGTCAGTGCCCGTGTGTCACATATATTAACCATAACCTATAGTGTTTCCTGTACTTTTCTTGCAGTTGTTTTTCAAACCTTCTTTCATTCACTACATTTCTAAATCTTATAAAATCAAATCTTTGTCTTCACTATTTCTTCTCCTAAATGTAAAGACTTTTCACACTCCTCATTTATAAAAACTTTTCATATATTTTTCTTGGGAATGTATTCTAAACATCTTACTATAAATAAAATAACAATGTTTATGAAAAATGTTAGGTTTAAGACATAAGTTTCCCATAATCCTATAAAACTTGTTAAGTATTCTTTGAAACTTTTAATAAGTCATAGATTATATAAGTATTTTATCCTACAATAGCTTGTTTCAATATCTAATATAATTTATATTTATCCTTGAGCCATAAGAGCAAAATTTTTGGTTGAAATAATGAAATTTAAATATATGGTTAACAACAAATAAAGTTATAAACAAATAGAATATGTTAAATTTAGTTGACAACTACAACAATAATAGTAAATCACTAAATATAATTCTTATTATAATTGTTGTAAGATTTCTATAAAATTTCTATTTCCTTAATAATCTAAACAAATAACTTGCTTTAAACATTAAGTATTTAAGAGAATAAGATTAATTACTTTCTCTCTACTAAGAAATTTATGTTAAACACTTATTTCAGGTTATATTCAAAGCAAGTTTGCCAATTGTATTATTAATTCAAGTCTGATCAGTGGTTGATCAAACCATGAAAATAAAAAGAATTACAAGTAAAATGTACAATAAATACAATTAGACCCAATAAGTTTAATTATTCTTAATTGTTTTTATCACCTCCAATAATCTCATATCATAAGATAATTTAAATATTTATTCTCCTTCCATCCTTCAAAACATTTTTCTAAAAAGAAAACCATGACAAACAAGATTCAAAAGCGATTAATATCAAAAGATAGGAAACAAACTCACCAGTAAATAATTAATTACCAAACACTACTTTTTTTCCTTGAAATAAATAAAGATCATACGTCTACTAGAGATTAAAAACTTCAAAATTGTGTCCTATCTTCCTTAACCAACCCTGATTACTCCTTAGATATTGTGAAGAAGATGAAAAAAAGAAGAATATATTTTCATTAAGTATACTATGCAAGTTGGAGGATGAGGTTCCATGCAAAATGAGATTGTTCCATAGTCCACCAATGAGTGATGCTCCAATTTGTTGTGTGGTGAATCAATGAAAAAGGAAAGCAAATCATCCACTTGTCAACCAAATATATGCTTCCTCTTTCATATTCCTATTTCTTCTTCATCAACTAACCTATTCAACTTCATCGATTTGTATTCTATGTGTCTTGTAATATTCTTTTGGAATTACAATTATTGATTTGTGGCTCACATTCCTTTTCTTAGAATATATCCACAATTACTCCACTCCTCTCGCTTATAACTTTATGTATCCATATTCTAATGCACTACTTCAAAATCCTATTTTTAATTTTTTTATCTCAATCTTTACTTTCACAAATATACTCAACATAATTTGGAACATTTGTTAGTACTATTTATGCCTTTATGTGGTGCAAAATTATAATATTAATAAGCATAATAAAAATGAGACAAACTTATTCAATTCTTTGTTTCATGATTTTTTTTATCATTATTTAAGTTTTATATTTTATATTTTTGCTATATTTGTTGTAGCAACTAATATATCCTTACTACATTAAGATTGTTATAATATTTATAAAATATTTGATACCTATATTATTATCACTACTATTATTATTATTATTATTTATTACTATTGTTATTAGCATTCATCATTACGTTATTTTCATCCTTACAATTAAATTATTATTATTATTATTATTTATTATTATTAATTATTATTATTAATTATTATTATTACTATTATTATTACCACTTAATGTTATTTATTGCCATATTTATTATATCAATTACCATTATTCCACTCTTGTTATCAATCAGAAGTACATAGATTTAGTAATTTAATATATTGATAATTATTTTTTGAAATATCAGAATATTTTTCTGTTGGTAAACAATACTGGATATATATATATATATATATATATATATATATATATATATATATATATATATATATATATATATATATATATATATATATCAAAGTAGTTTAGAACCTAAATATGTTCATACACTCAATCTTAAAAATATCCTTTAGTAATTAATAATTAATTAAATAAACTATTTTTTTATTCTTTTATGAATAAAGTATAATTTATTTTTGGGTTAAATATGTTTTTAGTCTTTATATTTTGGAGCGGTTTTGGTCCCCCTCTCAAACTAAGGTACAATTCAGTCATTCAACCTTAGAAAACTCTGGTTTTAGTCTTTATTTTTTCTCACTTAACATTGAAGCAAAAATGTGTCAAACAGTGTAAACAATTCAAATGCTATAATGAAATGAAAGAGCAAATAAGGTTAAAAACTCGTTTTAGTCATTTTTACCAAATTTTTTTTAAAACCAGAGTTTTCTAAAGTTGACTAAATTGTACCTTGAAAGAGGAGGAACTAAAACCAAAATAGCCCCAAAGTATAGGAACTAAAAACATATTTAACCCTTTATTTTTTTAATAAAAAATTTGTTCTTCTTTCTCTATTCTTTCTCCCAAAATAAAATGTTTAATTGAAATATTTTCCTTTAATTTATTAAGTCACAGTTGAGTATATAGAATCTTAAAATCTTAAAGACCAAATGAAATTTAGGATATTAACAAAAATATCTATGATTCTTTAGATAAGGATATTTTTAAGAAGAATCTCAACTACTAATTTTGATGAGAATTCTCATTTGTTTTTATTTCCTCATAATAAATTACTTTTATTCCTTTTATTTAAAAACTACATCATCATTTACCTTTTATCTTTTGCTTAAAAATATTTTTTCATTAAACCATTATTTTCCAAAATGAACTATCATCAAAATTTTTCATCTCATACTTAATTATTTGTATTTTAAATAAATTTAACAGGGCTAAGTAAGATATTCCGTGACGAATGTAATTACTTTTATTTAACGAGACAAAGTTCTGTTTTGTTTTATAAGTATGATATTTTGTATTTAAGTTTACACTATTCATGTTATTAAAATTAAGCACTCTTTCAAAAAATTGATCATATAACCTCTACTTTGATTTTAAATATTTTTATTTGAATAAACACTCAACCTCATATTTAAAATACTAATCTTTCTAAACTTAAAAAAAATATATAAATAAGGAAATACAACACGTCTAGTATCGAAATTACGAAATATTTGATATGATTATATTAAATTAATTTACGTAAACAAAAATTAGATTAAATTAAATGATAAGTAGATATTTTTGAGGGACTTGCGAATAAAACAATATCTTGTAATTAATGGTAATGACGGTAACAGAGATATCTAACCTTAATTAATGAAGGAAGGTGTTTAATATTAAATCTATTTTGTATTTTTTGTTTTTGACTTAAATCAGGTTGTCGCACCGCATCGTATGTCTGGTTTGTGGTTTGTGTGGGGAGTGTTGGTGTTCTCCGATTCTGTCTGGGATTTTGCTCTGTTTCTTCTGTCTCTGTGGCTGTGCTTTTTCTGAGTAAATTAAAAAAAGCAGCAGCAGCAGCGCAAGAAGAACGAGAAGCAAAATTCAGAAGAAAACGATTCTGAGAATGAAGAGTGAAGAGTGAATGAAAACAGCACACAGCTCTGCCTTTTGGACTGGGGCGGTTTAGTTATGTTAGCTCGAATCGAAAAAATCAATAAGCGTTGATACACCGCGGAATCTAATAGAATCACACTACCTACAGTATTTCTGGTTTTAGGTGACTTTCTCTCTTTATCACTATTCTTTTTCATTCATTCTTTTCTGCTATTCCTGTTGTTATTATTTGTTTTTCTGACTGAAAGTTTTTTTTTTTTCTTTTTTTTAGCAAAATCTATTATGGAGGATGGGAGTAGGGTTCCGGCAGGGGATGACCCCTCTTACTGGCTGGATGCGTGTGAAGACATATCATGTGATTTCATTGATTTTGATGTCTCATCCATAGTTTCAGAGCAGCCTGACAACCCTTCCAATCAGGACTTCTTCGGTGGCATTGATAAGATTTTGGACAGCATAAAAAACGGTGCTGGTCTCCCTCTGAATCATGGCGAACCTGCTTCCAACTCTAATGGCACAGCAGCAGGAGCAGGTGAAGTTTGGTTTCCCTCCAATGCCACTTTGGCGGATGGGGGAAATCGTCATCCTCATACTCCTGTTCCTGCTTCTGCTGATGCTGCTTTTGACCATTCTGCTACTGTTCGGAATAATGGGTCGAGTAAACTGTCTAATGGGAATGAAGGGGGAGTTTTGGTTAATTATTCTAAGGAAAGGGGGGTTCTGAATGGTGGCCATGATGTTGATGGTGAAGAAAGGTGCAGCAAAAGGGCTCGGCTTGGTGGCTACAAGAATGAGAGGCCTCATTATGGCAGAGGTAATTATCAAGGCAAGGAGAGGGAGAGGTGTTTTAATAATAACAGAAAGAGGCCACGGGATAGGGATGAGGTCGACAGGAGGGACAGGGATGGTGGTGGAAGGAAAAGAGAACATTGTGGTGCTGTTGGCAGGAGGGATGTTAGAGATAGAGATTGGAGGGATAGAGAACCTAGGGGTTACTGGGAGAGGGATAAATCAGGTAACAATGACATGGTCTTTCGCCCAGGCGCTTGGGAACCTGAGCGTAATCGAGAAGAAAAAATGGCTAATGATGTGAAACAAGAGAGCAATGGAAAGCTTGATAAGAAATCTGAGGAGGCTAAGGAGAGGGTTCCTGAGGAAAAAGCTAGACAGTATCAATTAGATGTTCTTGACCAGGCAAAGAGGAAAAATACTATAGCTTTCCTTGAAACCGGAGCAGGGAAAACCTTAATTGCTGTTCTTCTTATTAAAAGTATACAAGAGAGTTTGCAGAAGCAAAATAAGAAAATGCTTGCAGTATTTTTAGTTCCAAAAGTTCCATTAGTTTACCAGGTAAAATAGTTTTTCACAATTTATTTATTATTAAATGCTTTTGGTTGTGGACATCAATGAGATTTTTGCAATGCTATGCAAGTGGTGTCATTCACAATCGTGGAAGTTCTTGTAGTTCTAATTATTTGTATAAGTATTCTGCTGTAGTAATTTCAGTTCTTTGTCTAATTACAGCAAGCTGAAGTAATTCGTGAGCGAACTGGTTATCAAGTAGGCCACTATTGTGGAGAAATGGGACAGGATTTCTGGGATGCACGAAGGTGGCAGCGTGAATTTGATACCAAACATGTATGTTTTGAACTTTTTATTGAAGATATGCTGATGTGAGCTTGCTCTCACCTTATTTTTTGTTATTCTGTTTTCTTCCCCATCTTTGTCCGTATTTTCCTCACATCTAAAGTTGGCTACTGGTTCAGTGTTAAAGTTTAGTTTTATTATTTGACATAAAGTTCTTCATTTATGTTCAATGCATATGTGTACTTCATATTAAAATTCTTGCTCGGATGTCAGGATTGTAGCACATGCAGCTTTTGTAGTTAATGATTGGCCATATCTAGCTGTATAAATTTTTGGTTCTTAGCCTGCAATAGCATGTGATGGAAAAACATTGTTGTTAACTGGTGGTGGTATGACAGAATTGCGTAGCGAATTTTTGCCAACTTTTGAAGGGAGACCTGCTATTTTAGTGGCCTAGCCACACTGGCGTGTTTCTACTGTGTAATTTTGGTATTCCATCATATTCCACTATCCACCATTGATAACACTGCTGGAAAATTGTACACAACTATTCAGGTTTAGAAAATAGATGTTAGAACCTGTTTTTTTTTTTAAATTTATGAAGTTTAGCTGTGGGATTAAGTTTTAGGTTAATTAGTACACTAGCATCTATTAATATACTATTATCTATTAGTATTAACATATCAATGAAGGATAACACTGGGAAAATTGTACACATTTGTTTAGGTTAGGAAAATAGAAGTTAAAGCCTATGCTCCTAACTTTTAGGTAAGATTCAACTTTTGTTTAATTAGTATACTAGTATGTATCGTTATTGGCCTATTTTTGTTTTCATAAATCATTTATGCTTTGTAATTATAATTGGTGTTGCTCAATGAATGAACTTTTATATGTTGGATTCATCTAAGTTGGTATCACTGAAATGGAATGCTTTTTTAGTTTCCTTGGGGTATTATAGTTCAGATTTCGGAATGTGTGGGGATGGTGAGTACGCTTGTTGATGATTTTGCACTTCAGCTTTTATTTTTCTTTTTCTTCCAATGTTTATCTCAATACTCCAATTTTTAGTCTGACAGATTTTTGTGGTATTTGTATTTGTTGGAGTTATGAAGAACTTATAACTATATGACACCAAACAATCCCCTTGATATTTGGTTTGGGCAGTTCAGGGTTTTACTAAAAATTGAAATGCATATTCATCTTTGTATTTGTATTTGTTGAAGCTCTTGTAATTTCTTTGTATTGTTTTTAAATATTAAAGACATGACTATGTGATTTGAAAATTGACTGGTATATGTTTCTGCAACTTTTATTCTCAAAATTTAATAAAAGTAGTTGGCAGATTGTTTTTCTATAAGATTCTCAAGTTTCCCCTCTAGCCCTGTTTATATTTCTACTATTCTTCCTTGGCCAGCTGTGTGTTTATACTGCAATTACTCAGTTGGCTTTTCTTTCTGTAGGTATTAGTCATGACCGCTCAAATTCTTTTGAACATTTTGAGGCATAGTATAATAAAAATGGAAGCAATCAATCTCTTGATTCTGGATGAGTGCCACCATGCTGTGAAGAAACACCCATATTCACTGGTGATGTCTGAGTTCTACCATACAACTCCCAAAGAGAAGAGACCATCTGTATTTGGAATGACTGCTTCTCCTGTTAACTTGAAGGGTAGTTATTAATTTCTCAGCTGAGCTTAGGATCCGGTGCTTTGTTACTAAGTTTTTAAAGCTATGTTTTGTTTTGAAATTACGGGATTTTAGGTATAAGAGGGACAAAGAGAATACAAGAGAATAAAACACTAATTTTAGATTAACTGAGATGTATAATGTATTGCGGTATATTCTTGCGTTTGATGGGTTCTTAAAACTAACAATTCTAAGCCTTAAACCTAACTAATTAAGGAAACAAATCATGATATGATAAGGATATTTGATAACTAATCTTAAGAGATAAAGAGGAAATAGGGGAACGAAACTTATAGGATAATCTAGATATGACTATCTTTTCTAAACATTTTACTTGGGGTTTGAAACTCTTGTCTAATAACTTAGTATTCTTTTATTATTTGCATTGTTCGTTCATTGAGTTGTGTTCAAGTTAGCATTGTTCATGCTTGTGACATATTCAGGTGTCTCCAGCCAAGTAGATTGTGCAATTAAAATTCGCAATCTTGAGAGTAAGTTAGATTCTATAGTTTGCACCATTAAAGATCGTAAGGAGCTGGAGAAACATGTGCCAATGCCCTCTGAAGTTGTAGTCGAGTATGACAAAGCTGCCAGTTTATGTTATCTACATGAGCAGATAAAGCAGATGGAGGTTGAAGTTGAAGAAGCTGCAAAATCTAGTTCAAGAAGAAGCAAATGGCAGTTTATGGGAGCTAGAGATGCTGGAGCTAAGGAAGAGCTGCGCCAAGTATATGGTGTTTCTGAAAGAACTGAAAGCGATGGAGCTGCAAACCTAATTCAGAAGTTGAGAGCTGTTAATTATGCTCTTGGTGAACTGGGACAATGGTGTGCATTCAAGGTACATACCCTTTCTTGGAGAATGAGGAATCTTGAGTTTCTTGGCCATCTTTACAAAGTGTCTTTCTTTTTACAGGTTGCACAATCCTTTTTAGCAGCTTTGCAAAATGATGAAAGAGCCAACTACCAACTTGATGTCAAGTTTCAGGAATCTTATCTGAGTAAAGTTGTTTCTCTACTGAAATGCCAACTGTCAGAGGGTGCAGTTTCTGACAAAAGTACTGATATTGATGACTTGGAGAATGGTGCGGCTCAAAGTGTTTCTGAGCATGAAGAGATGGAAGAAGGGGAACTTCCAGACAGTCATGGTGAGCTGGGTTATTTAATCAAAACTTTGTAATAGCTCAAATTTCATCTGCTTAAATTTGTAATTGTCCAGATAAGCTATATTTGTTATTCTTTAATTTGGCAACATCTTAGAGTATACACGAAATTTGGAGTATGTTTCACATGTGAAAGAGCATTCATAATTCACTACATATCTAACTTATTCATTGCTTTGTAATGATATTTAAATTAAATGTTAAAATACCAATGACTGAGATGATAAGTAGTTTGATATTTTATTTAAGCTGACACATTTTTGTTTAGTTGTTTCTGGCGGAGAGCACGTGGATGTCATTATAGGAGCTGCTGTGGCTGATGGCAAGGTGACCCCCAAGGTGCAGGCACTAATAAAAATCCTTCTCAAGTATCAGCATACAGAAGACTTCCGTGCAATCATCTTTGTTGAGCGTGTTGTTTCTGCATTAGTTCTGCCGAAGGTTAATAGACACACATTACTTCTATAGTTTCTTTTAGTTCATTCAGTTGCATAACCAATATCCTGTTGGTTCATTGTGTGCCAATACTGGCAGGTCTTTGCGGAGCTTCCATCTCTTAGTTTTGTTAAGTGTGCAAGCTTGATTGGTCACAATAACAGTCAGGAAATGCGAACCCACCAAATGCAAGATACAATTTCCAAATTCCGTGATGGGCGGGTAATATTTTGTTCGCATGGCTCAGCTATCAATTTCACATGGGTTGAAGTAATCTTTTCTATTCTCTCAATCTGACTAATGTACTCATTTATAGGTCACATTGTTGGTTGCCACTAGTGTTGCTGAAGAAGGACTTGATATTCGGCAATGCAATGTTGTTATTCGCTTTGACCTTGCAAAGACTGTTTTGGCATACATTCAATCCAGGGGGCGTGCTAGAAAACCTGGATCTGATTACATCCTGATGGTGGAGAGGTACTGGTTGTGACAGTTTTAGCTGTTGTCATTTTACTTTTTCTTTTGTTTTTCAAGTATATTTTTGTAGAGATTTAGTAAGCCCAAGAGAAAACGGAATCTCTTTTGTTTGTCCTCTGGTTATGGCCTTCTTTGATGACAGTAGTTATGTTATTATTAATTGAGGTGATGGAAGGATCTCATTCTGCATTTAGCAATGCAACTAAGAAGATTTTTATTATTTCTTGGGTTATTTTCTTTTTGTTATTCCTCCTCCACCCATTGAATTTAAATAAATTCACATTTTAGTCCGTGAAATCACAAAATCCATATTTAATCATTGGCTGTGGAATGTTATTAACTTTGGTAAATTTTCATGTAAAATGACAACAATGAAGTAGAGAAAGGACTAAAGTTAGGACTTTTTTCAAATTCCTGGACCAAGTGAAGATTATATCAAAGTTAGGGACTATAGCGTAAGTCACTAACAATTTTAGGGATTAGAATGAGGTTTACTCATTGATTTTCTTCTTTTTCTTGGTCAATTTAGTTCTTTTTTCTGGTTCAAGCAGATTCCTTGTCCTTCTTTCTCTGTGATCTATGCTATTTCTCAAAGTTATTCTTTTATCATTAATTATTTTTTAACTGTTTAATAAACTACTTTGCTTGTCATAATTATCTTTCATTACATGGGAAGTTTAAATTGGGTTTTCAGAAGTGGAAGGTAGGCTAAAGTTGAGGCAAAGTGGCCTTAGTTGGATTTGAGCATGGGATCAAATAGTCTCTTTAGAATCATTTTGCCACGTGCTGAGGCTCTTGTGATAATAGGCTTTGTTATATGACATGAACTTGTTCTTTATTTAGTATCAGAATAATTTATTTGAAAAATTTGTTTTAGATTTTTCAACCAATAGTAAATTATTCTTTGTGGAAGATTCTGCTTTTCCTTATCTGATTGTCATACTGAAAAATTGGCACTGGATTTTTTGTTGGTTATGGCATTTACAGGCATAATGTTCATAATATTACCAGACATGCATGGTGTTTTATATTTTTGTGGATGGATGCTAAGTCATTGAACTCTTTCCCTCTCCACTACTTGTGTTGTCTTGTACACAGGGGCAATTTGTCACATGAAGCATTCCTAAGGAATGCCAGGAACAGTGAGGAGACTTTGCGTAAAGAAGCAATAGAGAGAACAGACCTTAGTCATCTGAAGGACACTTCAAGATTGATTTCTGTTGACACTAGGCCTGGAACAGTTTACCAGGTGAAGTCAACTGGTGCAGTTGTGAGTCTTAATTCTGCTGTAGGTCTCATCCACTTCTACTGCTCTCAGCTACCTAGTGACAGGTGCTACATTTTGGCTTGAGATTGATAGTTTTCTTTACCGTCCTTTTATTAAGCTTCAAATTATGACTTGGATGTTTTCTATCCCTTGTCCAGATATTCAATTCTTCGTCCTGAGTTTATTATGGAGAGGCATGAGAAAACAGGAGGTCCCACAGAATATTCTTGCAAGCTTCAACTGCCTTGTAATGCACCATTTGAAAATCTCGAGGGCCCAATATGCAGTTCTATGCGTCTGGCACAACAGGCACGTGATATTTTATCATGAATTTGATTGATTCTGCTTGTTGGTTGTATGTTAGTGTTGTTTACAATAGTATGATAGTCTTTGTTTGTTGACTGTCACTTAAGAGCTGAGTCAGCACAGTAGTCTTTGCCTGCTAAGCACTCTTCTTAGAGTATCTATAAATGTGTACTCTACTGAATATTTCAGTAATAATGAAATATATCTTCTCTCATTATTTCTTTATGAATATTAAATTTTAATACTGCTCAGCTTTATCATGAACCATTTGTTAATTTGGTGTTTTGTAGGCTGTTTGTCTGGCTGCTTGCAAGAAATTGCATGAGATGGGAGCATTCACTGACATGCTATTGCCTGATAAAGGAAGTGGGGGAGAAAGAGAAAAGGATGAGCAAACTGATGAAGGAGATCCACTTCCAGGGACTGCTAGACATAGGGAGTTCTATCCTGAAGGTGTGGCTGACATACTGAAGGTTGGTTCTTTCTGCAAGTTATGCAGTCTAAGCAATCTTTTTGTAGAGTTTTGTATAGTTGAGCAGTACACCATTTATCATTATTCATTTGTAAAGAAATTCTTAGAAAGTGCACTTTAAATCTAATTCAACCTTGCACAACCAACTTATATAGTGAGATTTTCACTCACTTATATGCTCTAATTTGGTCCATATCTCTAGGTGAAGTATGATTTCCAACACACCTCCTCATACCGAGGATTAAACATCTCAAATATAGGACTAAATACTTGTGAGTGGTCTAATAGCAAGTGATATGGTAAACCAAATAAATCTCGTTAGGATAGACTTTGATATCATCTTAAAAAGTGAAATTTAAACCTATTTTAACTTTACAAAACTAACTTGTAAGTGAGTTTTGTGCTCATTTATATATTTTAATTTGGCCATATCTTTAGTTTATGTGAAATCTTCAATAAAAATCTTGTATAATACCTTAATCCAGTGGTATGATTTTGAGTATGCCGAGGGTTGGTTCTTTAAGTTATGTAGTCTAAACAATCTTTTGTAAGGGTTTATTATATAGTTGACCGGTACACCATTTATCATTCTTCATTTGTAAAGGAAGCTTGTATGTTTTACCTTTATTCTGGTGCTATGATCTTGAAGGCTTTGAAGATGATTATTAGTAATATGAAGAAGAAAAGTGGAAACAAGTGCAACCTAAATACTTCCTGTATTTTGTAATTATGTTCTACCCTCTATGAATTGAATAACTCAGTTGTGGTCTAAACACACAGAAGTCATTATATATGCCTTGTTTTCTCTCTTCTCAACACTTCCCATTCAGGAAAAGAACAGGGATACCTTCTAGAAAAGTGAATATTCACCAAATTTGTATCTGTCTGGCCACATGAATGCTATTTTAGTCTTTAGTTACAGGATATGTTTGTTGTCTTGACCTCATTATTGCGTAATGGCATTTGAATTTTCAGGGAGAATGGATCTTATCTGGAAAAGATGCTTGCAACAATTCCAAATTGCTTCAACTTTACATGTATGCTGTGAAGTGTGAAAATATTGGCCATTCAAAGGATCCGTTCTTGATTCAAGTTTCAAATTTTGCAATACTTTTTGGCAATGAGCTGGATGCAGAGGTAGTAATTTGTATTTGTGCTACTGCTTCTAGTTCCATTTTTTTGCATTATAACACATTTTCTCCCTTTCTAATCACCCTAATTTTGTAGGTGTTATCGATGTCAATGGATCTATTTATCGCTCGAACCGTGACTACAAAGGCATCTCTTGTCTTTATGGGGTTGATAAATATCACTGAGAGTCAGGTTGAAAAATTAATCAGTGTACTTGTTTTAAATGTTCATATATTTTTTTAAAAAATAGTTTCTTATGTCCGAGAAACCTATTTTTTCATGACATGCAGCTGGCATCCCTGAAAAGCTTTCATGTAAGATTGATGAGCATTGTCTTGGATGTGGATGTTGAACCATCTACCACACCTTGGGATCCTGCAAAAGCATATTTGTTTGTCCCAATGTTTGGCGATAAGTCTGTAGATCCTATGAACCAAATTGACTGGTGTCTGGTTGAGACAATAATTGGAGCTGATGCATGGAAGAATCCCCTCCAGAAAGCTCGACCAGATGTTTACCTTGGTACTAATGAGAGAACATTAGGTGGAGACAGAAGGGAATATGGATTTGGAAAATTGCGTCATGGCATGGCTTTTGGGCAAAAATCACATCCCACCTATGGAATCAGAGGAGCTGTGGCCCAGTTTGATGTGGTGAAAGCTTCAGGGTTGGTTCCTAGTAGAGATTCCATGCAAACACAAAAGCAAATTAATATTACGACCCACGGAAAATTGATGATGGCAGATACCTGTACTAACGCAGAGGATCTGGTAGGGAAAATTGTAACTGCTGCTCATTCGGGGAAGAGGTTTTATGTTGATTCTATACGCTATGACATGTCAGCAGAAAACTCTTTCCCTAGGAAAGAAGGTTATCTTGGTCCTCTGGAGTATAGCTCATATGCTGATTACTACAAGCAAAAGTATGATATATTACTAATATTGTTCTCTCGTAGTTTTTTCCCCTTTGTTTAAAATATTTCTTTCCTGATGCAGTCAAGACTCCCTATCCCATTTTTTGAACTCTTTAGTTTCCGTGTGTTTTTTGAAAATTCTTACTAATAACTTGCTGGCCACATTGCACCTCTAATATTGTGCAGGAAGAACAAGGGGTAAATCTTAATCTGTGAAGGAATCTTCTGTTGTCACCTCTAAATAGTGAGGACGTTATCAACAATGTTCCATGGAAAGTGACAATAACTTCTTGTTCCTTCCAGATTAGAGAAGCTTTTTGTCTCTTCTTGCACAATTGAGGGTGCGAATGGCTACCGGTTCTTTTTATTATTTGGGTGTAGATATGGAGTTGATTTGATTTACAAGCAGCAACCTCTAATAAGAGGGCGTGGTGTATCATACTGCAAGAATCTTCTGTCCCCTCGTTTTGAGCACTGTGAAGGTTTGTTCTCATAGTTTCTATCGTGGAATTATTGTGCGTCGTAAAATCTGTGGACTCATGTTTAATGGGAAATGTCAATTCATTGTATAGGACATGAAGGCGAATCTGAAGAGACACATGACAAAACTTATTATGTTTTCCTTCCTCCCGAGCTATGTCTTGTACACCCACTGCCTGGATCACTTGTCCGTGGTGCCCAGAGATTGCCTTCAATAATGAGGAGGGTTGAAAGTATGCTACTTGCAGTTCAGCTGAAGAATATGATAAACTATCCTGTCCAAACTTCAAAGGTATCTTATCTGCTCGAGGTATTTGTGTTTCAGTTCTAGTTTCTTCACTTAACCCATGCCTTCTTTGTGAACAGATCTTGGAAGCCTTGACTGCTGCCTCTTGCCAGGAGACATTCTGCTATGAAAGGGCTGAGCTTCTCGGAGACGCCTACCTGAAATGGGTTGTTAGTCGATTTCTTTTCTTAAAATACCCTCAGAAACATGAAGGTCAACTTACTAGGATGAGACAACAAATGGTCAGTAACATGGTATTATATCAATATGCATTAAGTAGAGGGCTTCAATCATACATTCAGGCAGATCGCTTTGCTCCATCCAGATGGGCAGCTCCTGGGGTGCTGCCTGTCTTTGATGAAGATACCAAGGATGGGGAGTCCTCTTTGTTTGACCAGGAGCGATCCATTTCTAAAACTGAGAAGATGGATTGTCACACGGATGCATATGATGATGAGATGGAAGACGGGGAGCTTGAGAGTGATTCAAGTTCTTACAGAGTTCTGTCCAGTAAGACACTTGCAGATGTTGTGGAAGCACTGATTGGGGTATATTATGTAGAAGGTGGTAAAAATGCTGCCAATCACCTTATGAAATGGATTGGCATTCAAATAGAGTTTGATCCCGATACGATGGATTGTGCAAGAAAGCCATTTAATGTTCCAGATAGCATACTCAGGAGTGTTGACTTTGATGCTTTAGAGGGTGCTTTAAATCTAAAGTTTAAAGACAAGGGGCTGTTGATAGAATCCATAACGCATGCCTCCAGACCATCTTCAGGAATATCCTGTTATCAGCGGTTGGAGTTCGTCGGTGATGCTGTCTTGGATCATCTTATCACCAGACACTTGTTTTTTACTTACACAAATCTGCCACCAGGACGTCTCACTGACCTTCGGGCTGCTGCTGTAAATAATGAAAATTTTGCACGTGTTGCAGTTAAACACAACCTTCATGTACATCTCCGACATGGGTCCAGTGCCCTAGAGAAACAGGTCTTGTTTCGTTCTATTGACTTTTTACCATTACCTTGAGATGAATCATATGACCTATCTGTAATATTTCAAATTCTTTAAGCGAGCTGTTGATTTTGTTGGTTGCGTACAGATTAAAGAATTTGTGAAGGAAGTTCAAGATGAATTGTCAAAGCCAGGTTTTAACTCCTTTGGTCTGGGAGATTGCAAAGCTCCCAAGGTCCTTGGTGACATTGTCGAATCTATTGCGGGTGCCATTTTTCTTGACAGTGGAAGGGATACTACTGTTGTTTGGAAGGTTAGTTGCTAGCTTTTAAGCATACAGACCATTCCTTCCAGTGTTCATTTACAAAATGGAAGGAAAAAAAGAGAAACTAATGGAGAATATTATGGGTTTCTCAATTTTGCCAGGTTTTTCAGCCTCTTCTGCATCCTATGGTTACCCCAGAGACTCTGCCCATGCATCCTGTGCGAGAGCTGCAGGAGCGATGCCAACAGCAAGCTGAAGGCTTAGAGTATAAAGCAAGTCGTATTGGCAATTTGGCCACTGTTGAAGTATTCATTGATGGGGTGCAAGTGGGAGCTGCTCAAAATCCACAGAAAAAAATGGCACAAAAGTTAGCTGCCAGAAATGCCCTTGCTGCTTTGAAAGAGAAGGAGGTGGGAAAAACTCAGGAAAAGAATGATGAAAGCGGGAAAAAGAATGGAAACCAGTCATTTACTAGGCAAACATTAAATGATATCTGTTTACGAAGAAATTGGCCTATGCCATTCTACAGGTATATGACATTATGAAGTTACCTACTTAGTATTATAACTGAACGATCTAAAACTTTTTTAACACAAACTTGTAGGTGTGTGAATGAGGGTGGTCCAGCACATGCAAAGAGATTTACATTTGCGGTGCGAGTCAATACTACTGATCGGGGATGGACGGATGAATGTGTTGGAGAGCCAATGCCAAGCGTCAAGAAGGCCAAAGACTCAGCAGCCGTTCTTCTCTTAGAACTACTAAACAAATTATACGTGAAAAAGATGGAGTGATTTTTATTCCCATTCTATCTAGCCAAATATTTAAACCATTCCTGTGCATCGGGTATTTAACCCAGCATATTATCAACTGCTTCAAGCCATGTCTCAATCAATGGTTGAATAAATAAGAAGAAACAAGGGATGTTACGATTTACTAATTTATTATATATGTAACCAATTATGTGATTCCTCTGATAAATTCACAAGAGATATAGCTTTTAGTTCACTTTGTCGTCTTTTTTTCCTACATGTATTTCATGAGATCTTAATTTAATATTTACGAGCACTCATCTTGGCCAGAGGTACATAAAACAAATTGCTATTGAAGGTTAAGCATACTATTTTGTAGCTTATATGTATTCTAGAAACAGCTCATGTAAATTATTGAATTACACAACGATGTTGCACTTTTACTCGAGAATTTGAGTCTACAATGAAGGTTACAATAGGACTTGAGTCAGCATTAATGAAATACACAGCCAAATTATGGCATGGAAAGTGGTAAACATAGTTAAAATACTTCAATTTTGATTATTTTACAAGACTTACATACATTAAGCACGGTTAATAAACCAAACAGGTTGTTTATTATCCGGCTAAATACGAAAACTAAAAGGTATAGACAGGTTTTAATTAAGATATATTAAAATACAGTATAATATGGCTTATTCCGATAGTTGATGGAGAACGTAGAATAACATATTTGTCTATCGCCTCAAGGTGTGCAGAATATACTCTGCATAGAGATCCCTGCACCAAATTAGAGGCAAGGTTATTAGCTTAAAACATGTAGCAGATTGCAGATTTTTCTTTTTTGGTTTCTAAAAAAAAGGCATATTTTAATAGGTGTAACAAAGTGTGACGTAAAATAATGAGATTCTTGCACTATAGAATGATGTTAGCAGAGTGACAGGATTTTTGTTTAAATTGGATTGGATGCGTATACATTGAGTATTGGATGGCATCAACAGCAACGCTTGCAGGTAGAAAGTCATTAACTGCTACTTCCTTGTGCTCATTCTTTTTGTCTTAGCAATGTGTTAAGAAACAAATCTCAAATTGTGAAGAAAAGATAAGAAATAAACTTAAAAGATTGTAATGAATAGGATACAGTCTTCAAAGAAGCGTCGGATCTCAGAGATGCGGTGAGGTGCAAGTTCTTTATAGTCTGTAAAGTGTTTATATTCTGGGTCATCAGCGCACACTGCAATAATTTTATCATCTTTCTCTCCCTGTGTCAAAAACACATTTGTTATTGTGTAATGGGAATGATTTTATTGGCTTAGAAAGCAATAGAGGTAGATAGATACCTGGTCAATCATGGGCATGATTCCAATGGCCCTGGCTCGCAGGAAACAACCAGGAAGTACTGGTTCCTGTCCGTCAGTGATTCATTCAGTAAGCTAACTATGTTAAGATGCCTATGTTTAGGATTTCTCCAGATGGATTTAAGAAAATAACCACAGGGTTGCTTGTTGTATGAATTATATTAATTTGAAAATGATAATGGTTTACCTGCATGAGGACCAAGACATCCATTGGATCATTGTCTTCACACAGTGTGCGAGGGATAAAACCGTAGTTATGAGGATAAACAACAGATGAATACAGAATCCGATCAACCTGAGCATTATTAGGATAGTAAGAAGAACAATCCAAAGCACAGGAGTGGAGACTTCCATTCCAATAACCATGCAATTAATTTGTACCTTAATTAATCCAGTCTTTTTGTCAAGTTCATACTTGACCTTGCTTCCTTTAGTGATCTCCACAACCTGTGGGAAGAGTCAAATCCAAATAAGGAATTCTATTCAACTTTTTCATTTCTACTTAGCATGGGACAGAGATTCATGCAAATCAGAAGAGAAGAACTTACACAGTTGAAAATCTGAGGAGCCTCCGGTCCTGCATATTTTTGAAACATGTTTTAAATTTTGAGCTATGACGTAAACTGAATGCAAATTGGCAATGTATAATATCTGAGCAACAGTACCAATTTCAAGATCATGCCAAGGATGGGCAGCTACTGATCTCCTTGACAAAGAAGAAAGAATTCTTTCATTCAAACGGGGAACTGGACGATTTTCTTGAGCTTCTTCGCCATTCTCAGCCATCTTTAAATCTATATGGGATGAAAAAAGTCACCCAAACACGGTGCATGCAAGAAATCATACAAGGTTTGAGAGAAAGAAAAGACGTACCTTGATGAGCAGTAAATAATGTTGATGGAAGAAATTGCTAAGGGTTGATGTATTTATATGAAGATTTGAAAGACTTGGTCAAATTTATTAGAGCATTCACTTCGGTTCTTCATGAAATTTAGCACTCCATCACTTCTTTCCTACAAATTTCAAACTTCCTTATTTTCTGTATTAACCACTAGATTCTCCGAAAACCATGTTAAGCGTAACACATTTTTAGAACTTCTTCACCTTTTTTCCCGTTTTATTCTTTTCTACTTTTCTATCCCTTGAATGCTGTAACATAGCATTGTAAAAGAAATGTGAATAGCATCATCTATTTTATCTTAATAAAAACGATTTAACTACGACATGTGTCAGATGGAAATTTTCTAGCTTTTTCGAAAGTTTTAATGATTGATAAATAAAAAAGTGTTTTATATAGGGAAATATGTTGTATTATCCGGAGTAGTTTTATTAATGTAAGAATTAATTAAATTGAATATCCAATAATGCAGAAATTCTTGCATAAATTTCGTCTACGTTGTGCTGAAAAAACGCATTTTTATTGCTTCAGTGGATATGAGATGCATGTGAAATCTATTCTAATCAAACATGTGGCAGTTGAAAGAATACACAAATTGATTATGTTACACGCTTCTTTTTTCTGCATAAATTTATTCACTGGTTTTTATTTTTAATTTCTTCTGCATACATTCGCCAAATATAATATATTGAGGTTTTATAATTTAGATCTCATGTTATCATTGAATAGTTTTGCATTAAGAATAAACATTCAAGAATAACAGCTTCTGTTTTGGATTTCAATAATATCACATCCTTAAGAAGAAAATGTCAATCAATATACATTAATGTTTAACTTAAAAAATAGAAAATACATGATTAAAATGTTAATCTAATGAGTTATCAAAAGTTTGTTTCTTTATTCGAAGCTGTCATCAATTCCATTAGTTAAATCCAGCTAAGATTGAGTTGTGAGTAAAGAATTTAGTCATCCAATGAATCAGAGAGTTGGGTATATGCAATAAATTGAAACATTCAGAATGCACAGAGATTTTCATCTGAATGGTTACAGCACTGTTAATGGCAGATGATTAAATTTATTAAAGTTACAGCTACGGAATACAGTTGCTTTTGTACCTTAGTGAAGTATGTCAGTAGCAGAATATTGGATGTACAGTTCACACATAAACACGTACAATTAAGGATCTTTATCTTGTTTTTTAGACTGGCAAAACTAAACTGAGCAGGACATAAAAAGGAGGAAAAATTCAAGGGACATTCATAGAATCAGGAGACATTGATATCATCTGAAGAAGGCTTGAATTTGAGAATGTCTCCTCCAGTGCAGCTCCTTTGCTAATTCCTCCATCAAGACTTTCTTTAGTCAACTGTACTAACTCCCTCACAACATCAACCATTCCCAGCCTTCCATCAACACCAAATAAGAGGCATCTTGTCGCAAGATCAGCAATGATCTGCATTTGCTCTTGCCGATACTGTGGTTGTTCATCATAGCAAAGAAAAGGGTCAAATATTTCTTCAAATTTTCCAGCCCTTATATGCTGCAAGGCTGAACTTGGCAAATCCAAGCGATTTGAGCCTGAGATGATTTCAAGAAGCAACACACCCATGTCATAGACATCATTTTTGCAGATGCCAAAGCCTTCGTGGTTCTTGTGTAAGTGAGAACCATAGTAAAAATTGGAGTTGAGCAGACCAAATCCTGCAATCTTGACAGAATAATCATCATCAAGGAAGATGCATGCAGATTTAAGGTTATGGTGAAATATGGGAGGAGAGATCTCGTAGTGTAGGAATGAAAGAATGCTAGCTGTTTCTGCAGCGATAGTCAATCTCCTGTACCAATCTAAACGTAGTTCTTGTCCTTTGCTTTGATGTAAATGTTCCTCCAGAGTACCATTGGAAGGAAACTCATAAACTACTAGAGTGTTGCCAGATTCAATACAGCAACCAAGAATGCGGGCCATGTTTCTATGCACGGTAGAGGACAGAACCTCGATCTGTGACAGAACTTGAATTAAGTCTTTCTTCTCACATTGTAATTTGTGGACAGCTACGTGAGATCCATCCCTCAAAACTCCAGCAAAAATTGTCCCATTGTTGTCATGCATAAGTTTTTTACCCTCTTCAAAACCTTTAGTGGCTTCCTCTAGCTCGTGGAGGCTGAACAGTCGAGTTTTACAAGCTTTGGGGATTGAAATGTTTTGATAGTAAGCCTGCTCCGTGTCAAACATCCCTGGTTTTGCTGGCCTTTTAAGAAGATAAAATAATGCAACCAGGGAGGCAACGATCAGAACTGGGCCAATGATTCCTGCATGTTGAGTTTAAAAATGCTGTTAGATTGATACAAGAAATGTAAGTATATAATATAACAGACCATGACTACCAGATTATATATATATATAGCTTAAGGAAAACGGTGAAGAATTGAAAGCAAATCTGGTAGTCATGAATCCTTGTTGTGACCTCTGCAAAACTTGTTGAATGTGTTGTATAGTAATTTTGGAGTTGGCACGCTCGAGACTTTAGGAAATTAAGTTTTATTTGAATGTTACTGTTCTCTATTACGTACCGGCAATGATAACAAATTTCCTCTGATCTTGTCTTTTGATGTTGCAGTCACTTCCATATGCTTCCTTTCCGTCCTTTATGCAGGCTAACAGGAATACATCAACCATAAGCAAATGTCATACTTAAATGTATAAAAATATGTAATGGCATTAAAACAAATAATATTTTTTAACCCATACTCACCCTGCAAACATCCAGTTCCATTAGCAAAACCATCACCAACATATCCATTTTGACAGACACATCTGACTCCTCCTTCGATTGATGTAGCATTGATCATGTCAGCATTTCTTGCACAAACTTGGTAAGAGGAGTTTCTGGGCAGTGCCCATTCCAACTTGACCCCACGTTTTCCCCAAGTTGAGCCTCGCAAAACGGCCCAACTAGAAACCCCCCTGCATCCAAACTGAGAAAACACCGAAAATCCATATCCAACATGCCATATGGTATGGTCGGAGAGTGGATAGCAGCAGGCAAGGGAGCCTCCACCCCTTCCATCACAACCAGGCAAGTCAATAGTTTCACAATCTGCTTTGCAGAGAGAGGAATCCTCACAGTCATAGAGACCAATAACATTGTCCACCGAAACTCCAAAGTTATCCTTCCCTGCAAAGCTTCTGTCAAAAGAATTCAAGTCATTGTACTGTCTACAAGATGATGAGCCGGGAAAGTCCACCAGCACGCCATCTGGGAAGAACTCCAAGACTTTGTAGCTGACCGAGCCAATTCTGAGGAAAAGGGTAGATGAATTTGTGCAGGAGAGATGGAAAGCAGTGGAAATTGAGTGACAAGAAGAGTTGACATAGAATGGAAAAGGAAGATGGAGGTCCCCACATGTTTCAGTGCAGAAGTTTGGAGGCAAAGAGAAAGAAAATGGGAAGCACAGAAGAAGTAGAAGAAAAGTGAGGAGAAGAATAGGTGACATTGTAAGGAAGAAGAGAAGTGAGTGGAGTGGAAGTGTAGTTGGTCTGTAATTTAATGAATATGAGTGTAAAAGTGAATGAGAGAGATGAAGATGAAGATTTGATGAAGACGTGGCAAAATCAGGGAGGTAATGGGTAGTGTGAAGAAGGCATAGAAGTTGGAGAAGGAGGAGACGATTGGTCTGAGGAATGGGGCACAGTTCGTATCAGAATAATACATTGGAGGTTGTGCTGAGCGAGCGTGGCCAAGCTTGTGAGCATTTCAATCTTGTTGAATTGCACAAAGCTTAATTACGTAGCATAGACTATTGTGATCTTGCATGGGAATCGAGATTTCTTGCACAAACTCACACCAATAATCAATATACTATATACATTGAAATATGTATGAATTGAAATTGAAAGCAGAGGGCATTGCTTATACGTGCGTGTGTATGATAAAATAAAATATAGAAGAAGATAGTTTAAGGATCACGGAATGTCAGTGAGTTAGATCTGTGAACAATGAATGTATGGAAAGGAATATGGATGCGTACCTTACAAAAAGAGAAAAAAAATAAATAATTAATGTTGTTGGGGACCCACATAAACCTTAACCTAATATAACTCATCATACTGTGTTAAAATGTAATGCTAGGTAACTAGAATAAATAGTTTGGCATTCATTGCTCTTTACCAACATTACTCAGATTATACAATCTATTGTTTTTTGGCTATACAGAATCATTATAGTGACTCAAAACAACATGTAATTATTTTCAAACATCTAATTGTCAACACATAATTATGTTGTTTTGTTTTTTTTTCACCACAAATCTTTCTATATGAAGCCGAAAAAAGTAACAGTGATTCTTGGGATCTTAGGTGAGAAGCAAGGGGTTTCTTCTTTTCTTTTAGATGTGTAAATCGAGTGAAAATAATCTCAATTTTTTAACCATGGTAAACAGAGACTAAATAATAATAATAATAATAATAATATACAGATAATAATATATTCCGTACTAATATTTAATGTTCAGGTGTAATAAATTTATATATTTTTATAATATGATAAAATTTATGATATTGTCACTCTACAAATCAACCAAAATCTGAAGTTAACTCAATTTCTCAAAAAAATTCAATAACGCCATCACCTCAAATGCACACATAGCCTTAGGTTTAGACAAGCAAAAATCATTACTTTTAAAACTCATTTTATCTGTTGTAAAATCAGAGATCGGACCCATGAAATGATTATTATTCAAATCCAATCGTTCCAACTTCATCCCATTCAAACCACATGGAATGAACCCAACAAACTCATTCCCATTAAGATCGAAATCCCTCAGCAAGATCAAATTCCCAATGTTCATTTGAATACTCCCACTAAACTTATTCCCATGAAGCCACTAAACTTATGTCCAATGAGCACCCCAAGTTTTAGCTCCAGACGAAGTAGGTTTCGCTCACGCGAAAGAGTTTCAGCGGCTCAACTTTAGTTGCAGGACATTTTTAGCTCAAGCAAAAATATTTTAGCTTAAGTGAAAATATTTAGTTCAAGCGAAAATTGTTTAACTTAAGCGAAAATATCAGCAAAACTTGTGTTTTAGTTTTCTGCAAATCTCGCTTAGGCGAAAAAGTTTAGCCTAAGCGAAAATAATGCAGTTAACACCGTTAGCTTGTATTTAAGGAAGATGACTTGATTGACACATATTTTTTCTATATGTGAACGAAATTGACATTTTTCTAAAAAGGGAATGAATTTGACACATTTTAACCAAACTGGGAACAAAAAAAGCAATTAAACCAATATATTATACATACTAGTTAAAATTTACTTATATGATTATTAGAGGATTATCTCTAAATAAAATAAAAAAATTGCTCGGCAATTCAAAGTCTTCAAAGTTAAATAGTAAAAATTCTTAATCTGTCTTGTTTAAATGCATTCTTATTATATTTCGTAATGTGAATAAATCTAAAATATGAAGAGACAAATTTCATCAAATAATATTTATCTTGAAAACACAATAATTTAAACATGATGGTTGTAGGTGTTATGTTAAGCATAATAGTGATAGAGAAGGAAAAAAACTTTTATCTTTAAATTACTTAAGATATAAAATAATGAAGTAAAGGGATAATTAAGTATTTTATTTTATAGTTCCTCACCGTTTTGAAGATGAACACATACCTCACTCCAACGTAATGAAAACCAATGCCACCAAACTTTCCATTCTTTAACACTTTTTCTCTTTTTCACAAAGTAAATTATTAAGGACTCTCTCAACAATTTTTTTTTAACAACATTTTAACAATAAATTTAGTCCACTTATTTAAAATGAACCAATTATAAAATATCATCTATACGTTGTAAAATAGTTCTTAAAAAAAGTTTTTAAAAGAACATTTTCCAATTACTAATTACCAATTTCAAGACTTGATTTTATTCATATCTGAACTCTACTTCTATATTCAGTTTTTCACTCAATCTTTAAAGAGGACTAACGGAATTTGGAGTTGCAAATCAAACAAGGAACTTCCTGCTATGGTCATATGATGAAGTAGAAGATTCGAAAAGGCAGTAGCAGAATCCCATGAAGTGACTGAAAGATGGATTATAAATTACTTAAATGATCAATGCACAAACAGTACTTAATGTTTGTTGTCTAAGTCTATTTTAGCGGAGTTTTTAACTGCGGTAGTAACATCAACATCATTCAAAGAAAGAAAAAGATTGTATGTGGTAATTTAATATGGTACACAGACCTACACGACCAGTTTCGTGAGCTGCAAAGAAGCAATACAGAAATGTTATACGCAAAACTAGACATTTTCTTTCTGTGGTTGCATGCATATATCTCAACCATCAAGTTGAAGCTTCCCCGTTCAAACGTATTCTCTTTGGACCTTTCTCTTCACCTTGGTTGCAGGCCGTTCCGATCATGTTTTCTTTTGCTTCTACCGAACACCTTTTGTAAGGTTTAAACCCTGTTCGACGACTCTTCAGCTTTCCTTGTCCAAGACCCATGCTTAGCAATCCCTCCTCCTCATCATTATCTTTCACAAATGACACGCTTTTCTGCAGCCCATCACAGATAGGACTGTGTTTTTTGGTCTCAAGGTCTTCATCTTTGTACTCTGCGTTTTGCTTGTTGATGCTGTGAATCTGATTATCTGCATTTATCAAATCATGAGGAGGTGAAAAGCTTTGTGGCAACACCTCCCTGGAGAATAGCGCCTGAAAGGCAAGCCGACCCTGAAAATAACAATGGCATGAGGAAAGAACCAGCGGTAAAATACACAAACTACATTAAGACTTCATCATTGGATAGACAGTGATACCTCTTCAGAGACCTCCTTCCAAGAATCAGTAAGGTTGCTAATGCTTCTACTACGACGATTATTAGGCTCAGAACCTAAAAGGTTTGTATCAGCTTTGTTGGGCTCTTCCTTTTCTTTCTCATCCTTCTCTAGTATCTCAGTCTCTTCACTGCTAGAGGTTGTGTTAGAACCACACGAGGAACGGTCTACAGGTTTTCTACCGTTTATTTTCTCGGAATCGGGATTCTCGGAAATCGCTTGGTTCATCTCATCATTAGTAGCCTTTGGTGCAGTATTTACATTGGTATCTCCCTTCTCCTCAGATTCTGATGAAGAAACAGCTGGTGACTTGGAAGCTGAGTGTTGAGCTTGCAGAACTTCCGATTGTTCTGGAGGAGGATTTTCTGGCTTACCCTCTTCTTGTTGGTTTTTGTGCTGCGATTGACCGAGAGTCATGGATGGAGCTGCAGTCGCTGGTGCAGGAGGACACGCAAAGGCTGTATGAAGTGGAGTACACAAAGGAAGCAATCCATGGGCAGCCCACCATGCAGTTGCGGCAGCAACTGTGGCTGCTGTAATGGCTGTCACACTTGGAGGAGTGCACACGGGAGAATCTGCGGAAGTTTCTGCATTTGCATAGGGCCAAAATGTAGCAGCAAAACTTGCTGCAGCATGGGCAGCAGGATTTTGCAGCAAGGTAGAGACAACAAGACTTGAAAACGTGGAGGACATATGAAGAAATGAATGGTAATCATCCTGATTGTGTTGTGAGAAGGGAGGACAAGGAGAAAACGATTGATGAAGAGAGGACCGTGCTGTGTTGTTTTGACTTTCACTTATGTTTGATGCAGCAGAGTTTGTGACAATCTTAGGATGCCCATTAAACTTGTCGTCAACAACGTGCACAGGGACATGTCTTGGGTAATTCTGATTTCCTTGCATCCCATCTGTTTTCTCAGTTTGAACCAATTTCAAAGCACCAGAATTGTCGGACTTAGAGACTTTACAAGTGGTATTAGTCTTTTGTTTGTGGTCTCCGTCATCTAACTCTAACTTGTGATTTTGAAGCTCATCAGTAATAAAAGACTCATTTGTTTCATCTAGAGTTGTTACCTCTTTTATTGAGGGTATAAACTCCCTCAAGGGACTTGGATTTCTGAGCGGCAGTGATACAGATGAAGCAGGTCCTTCCTGGAGAATGGCAAACACTTTTGAGCTGCTTTCGTCGTTATTTTGTTTTACAGTTGTTGGCAGTTGGTCCTCCTGATAATGCTTCTAAAGGAGCAAGCAGAATGATGTTATGGAAAGGAGGAAGAAGAGATAGTTTTAATGGCAAATGAAAAATAAATAAAAAATATAACCTCTGGAAGTGGTTGTTTCTCCAAGTCCAGTGCATGTTTAGCATGTGAAGATGCAATTGAAATGAGAGACTTTCCATTCTTTGGGACAGCAGCATTGATCTTCCTGGGATAAGGATTGCTTGGTTTTCTTTTTGGCCTTGGAGGGGGTATGTCTATATCAAGAGCTTGTCCTATTGGAACACCCTTCACAAAGGCCTCTTTCTCCAGCTGAAGGTAAAATTTGCAGTATGCTCAGAAAATTGTAATACCTCCAACAACAGTAACATTTCAATGCATTCAGTAATAAATCATAATCAAACAACTACAACCTCAAAACAAGCTAAGAAAACATTCAACCCAGAAAGTATAGTAACAGATCGCAAAAGTTGTATGTACTTGAAGACGTTACGTGATTTACAGAAGCCATACTGCTGACTTGTGCATAAGTATGATTTGGATTTTATAGGAATCTGACTCCAAAACACACCTTTGCTAAACTAAGCGCTGTATTTAACAATACTTTCACACCTTTACCACAAACTCCTCTTTTATATATATATATATATATATATATATATATATTGTTAATTTAATCATTTAACTGTGTATTCACATATTTTATTTTCAGTATAATAAAAAGTAATAAAATTTTAATTTTTATAATTTTGTTTAACTCTATTAATGATTAAGATAGTTGATATGTATTTAATTTTTAATAATTGTTACATGTAAATATACAATTAATATTTAAGTAAAACACTAAGTATTTTGAATCTACAAAGAAAAACAAAAGGTAAAAGACTCCTCTCAAGATTAATTGCATATTAACATTAATTTTTATTTTAATACATACACATGATAATTATTAAATATCAAATTAATATTATTTTTTTATTTTAATATATATATATATATATATATATNTATATATATATATATATATATATATATATATATATATATATGACAGTTATTAAATATCAAATATATATCCCATTATCTCAACTATTAATAGATTCAAACAAAAATAATGAAATTAAAGTTTTGTATTAAGATTGTAATTATTATTTTTATTATACTAAAAACAATATATATCTCAATATTTTTGTATGAAATCAACTATTTACACTAATTCTTTTTTTCAAAATAAGGTAAGTTGATGCAAAAGAAATCCAAAGGTGATCCCAATTAGGTGACATCCCTCGTAACATTTTATAAAATTTTGCTTATAGAGCTGGTGAAGAAATATTATTAAACTTAAAGGAATGACTACAAATCCGTGTGGACAAAAAAAATACAAATATAGTAGATTTATTTCAAATCCAAATAATTATTTTAAGATTTTAAGTCCAAATTCATTTAAGTGGATTTGAAATGGTTATTGATTAAATAATGTTTTAGATTGTAAAAAGTTAAAATTAAGACAAATCTAAGTTAGTTAGTTATTCAAGATTAGATCAATTCATGTACAATTAAGATTGGATTAGATTAAATCCACCTCATATGCAATTCAATTGTGTTAGACTCAAGTTATGCAAGATTGAATAAAGCCAAACAACATCAAAGTCAAGTTAGGTTAGGTTAGACTTAGTGAAGTCAAATCGAAATTAAGTTAGATCCGGTCGAACCCAACGTAATGTTAGGTCATGCTTAAGTTGATTGAGCTAGGTGAGACCTAGGTAAATCTTGGTTAGGTTAAACCCAGGTAAAGTTAGATTAGGCTAGTACCATGTCAAGTTGGTTAAGACGGGCCTAGGTAAGATTGGGTGGAAAACTTGTAAGGTGAAGTGAAATTGGTTCACATCAAGTTGAGTCAGACTCAACCTAATTTTATAGGACCTAGGATAAGCCAGGGCATGATAGTTCAAGTTGAGTAGGGTTAGAGTTAGGTCAAGCTAGCCAAGTCCACATCAGGCTAAGTAAGCCTAGGCCCAAGTCGAGTTAGTCCATCCTAGGCCTAATTCGAGTTAATTAATTTGAATCCACATTAGGTTTATTTAGGAGAGACTAATGTAAAGTTGAATTAGGACAAATCCAGTTTAGGTTGATTTGAGTAAATCCAAATCTATGTCAGGTTGAGTGGGTCTCGATCCATGTCATGTTGAATTGGATTAGGCCAATGTCAGATTGAGTCAGCTTAAGTCCATGTTAGGCTAAGTTAGCATGTATCAAAGTTGACATGAGTTTACTTAGTCCATGTCAAGCTAAGTAAAGCTGGGCTCATATTAAGACTAATTAGGCCCAAGTTGGGTTGAATCAGGCAAGACTCAAGGCAAGTTGGGTTAACTCAATATTACACCAAGTCGAATGGACCTTGATTTAAGTTAAGTTAATTAGACCAAAAACTATCTTGAATCGAGTGGACCAAATTTTACGTTAGGTCAAGTGGGAATGAATCCACATTGAGCCAAGTTAGGTTGAAAGACAAAGTTATTTTGAGTTAACCAGAATTCACAATAGGCTAAGTTAGCTTGAGTCAAGTTGAGCCAAGTCAACTTAAATTTATGTTAAGCCAAGTGGGTGTAGGACCACATAAGGTTGGGTTAGGAGAGGTCTACCTTGTATAAGTTAGAGAAGTTAAAAGGGGTTTAGTTTGAATTGGTCAAGCTTAGCCTATAATAAAGCCTAGATCGAGTTAAGCCAACATCGATTCTAATTGGATTGAGTCTATTTCAAGTAATGTTAGACTTGGTTAGCATATGGTTGAGTTTACTTATGTTTAGGTCAAGTTGAATTGATGGAGATCCATTCAGGGATAGGTCCAAGTCAAATCTAATAAGTCTAGACCTAGGTTAAGAAAAATTTAATTAGGCTAAAATCTTGTAAAGTCAAGTTAAACTAGGTCAAACCCAATCCAACCTAGATCAAGTTGGACTTAAATCACTATTTTTATTTTAAAATTATACAATTAAACACTTTTTTTTAATAAAATTATGTTTAGAAGTATTATTTAAATTTTTTTCTACTTTTTAAATTGGTTTTTAGTATTTCCTTTTACATGACTTTAGTTATTAATTTTCTCTTATGAAAGCATGTAAACCCTTTTTCACTTAAGTATATTTTTTTTATTAAAACTTTGTTTTGTTTTTTGTTTTAATTAACTTATTGATATTTTTTTATTTATTAAAAAATTCTAAATATTTTTATTTTAATAAATAAAAAATTACTTATGAGTTTAAATTTAAAATAATTTTTTGTATCTGTTTTAATTTACATATTTTTTAACAGTGTGGTCTTTTAATTAAAATAGTGATGCTAATTTCATGTAATTTGGAAGATATAAAAAATAAAATTGTAATCGAAAATAAATACCAATGTTGAGAATTCATATAAAAAACAAATTTAAATAAAATGAAAATTAATTTTAAAGAATAACACTTAAGAAAAAATAATCAAATATTTATTTGTGAGAGTTTATCTTATAGGTTGATATTCTAGTTTATCTTTTGAATCTTTATTGTTGTAGCTCATGAAGCTACAAATTTATGATTGGACATTCTCATAATCATTGTTATTTATGAGTCAATGGAATTGGAAACATGTCCTTTCTTTCATATAGAAAAGAATGGATTGTTACATGGCATCCAACTTCAATAAAAATTTAAAAATAATTCAAGAATTTAGAGTTGAAAATTACAGGTATTAATATTCTTCACTTTTGTTAACAAGATGAATATCACACTAAAATCAATTGTCCATCAAGACAATAAAAGTCCTTAATGTTTTTGGTTAAAATTATTTGTCTTATTATTGTTTTAGATTTCCCAAATTACATTAACATCATTATTTTAATTAATTAATGAACCATGCTTTTAAAAAATTGAATTAAAATCGATACAAAAAATTTATTTAAAATTAAAAACCATAAATAATTTTTTGAAATAAAAATGAACCACATTTTAAACAATTAAAAGATTAATAATTTAATTAAGAAAATACCAAAACAAATATTTAACCAAAAAATTTTTATAACAAAAACATATAATTAAAATTATGTAAAAGTTTCTAAAAATTCATTCAAAAAACTACAAAATGAAAATTAAAAAAAAATAAAAATCATGTTTCTTAACATAATTTCATAAAAAAGAAAACATGTTTGGACGTACGATACAAATAAAATAAAAATAAAAATATCACTATAAATATTATTTAAATAAAAAAATAAAAACATGATTTTAAATATCATGTTTATCGTTAAATCTTAAATCCGTAAAAATTTGCACCTGATAATACAAGGTTTTTTTTTGTTTTTTTTTTGTTTGAGTTTAATTCCAAACATCATTTACTTAATATCACAAATTTTTAACATTTTATCTATTTACATAATATCTTAAAAATGAAAATTTGTTTGGTTGAAGCAAATAATTTTAGTTTTCATTTGCTAATTTAAAATAAGTATAAAATTATGAAAACAAGAAGAAAAAACAGTTCCACCATTTTTATATCATTTTTAAGAAATAAAAAAAATTATTAATTTTGTAATTACATTTAATATTAGAAAGGAAGATTAAAATGTTAGTTCAAATTAAAAAATCTAAAATTTTAATAATATCAAACTTCTATCATCCTTTTAATACGACTTATTGTATTAAAATCAACAAGGGGAAACACTTAAACAATTAACTACAAGTTAATTATTCACTGTATATCACAATTTACTATATAAGACATCGTATTTAAACTTTAAAATTTTTCATTCATATGGTTTTGAAAAGTTCTAGCATAAAAAGGAAATGAAAAAGACATTTTATGCTCATATCATTATAAAATCTTGATAAAATAATCTCTATAGTTATCTTCATCTACGTAGATTTTTGAAGTGTATTTAAATTGGTTCTCATAATTCTCATGCTGAAGGTGGATGATCTCATAGTGAAAGCATTTTAGAAGAGTGATTTAAACTCAAAAGAAATCAGAATCATAAAAACATTTATTTTTGTATTTTAATGAGGGTTTGACCAAATTTATAAAAAAAAAAAGAATGAAGTTTTTTTTATGATGTAAAATATGTTTAGTTAACTGGGTTGAGAAATTTTGTAAAAAAGATTATTGATTTGAAATAATTGAGAAATTGGGTGCACTTAATTTGAGATAATTATTGATTTAATACTTTTAGTAAATTGATCAAATTAGAGATTGGGGGCTAGGTTTAATAAACATTAGTACTAGGAACGAATAGTTCTTAATTAAGTCAAAAGATACTTGGAATACTAGCGTCGATTGAAATGAAAAAAATATCAAATCTATTCTACAATGCTTTATAGTAATTGATTTTTTTTATAATCCTACTTATTTTAAAACTTTGTTTATTTTTTAATCAGTTATGGTTAATTTATTTTAAATATCTTAAACTTAATGTTTATAATTGTAATTTTGGTTAAATTGGATAGATTTGATTAATTTTTTTTATTTGAAATTATCACTGTTTTTCACAGTTTTATTGAATTTTTCAAATTATCTAAGTGATTTTGATGATTTTAGAGTTTTCTTTGTAATTTTTATCATTTAATTAAATATAAGAATTAAATATAATATTAGTGGTATAACATATTACTAAATGAAAATTAATTGGAATTTAGAATATTTGATTGAGAATCAATTTTATGACTTATAGTTCACTTTTTCATTTCTTTTGAGTGTGACATTATCCCTTCTTCCTAGTTTTTTCTTGGTTGGGACGAGATCTTCTTGATATTAAAAGTTAGTTTTATATATATATATATATATATATATATATATATATATATATATACTTTCAAATCATCTTTCTTGAGTGGCATCATCTTCCCTTAAAGTAAATCTCCTGGTTTCTCATTGGTTGGTTTCAAAACTTGGACTCTTGATATTAAAAGTTAGTTTATATATATACTTTCAAGTTTTCTTTGTATTTTCATACTTAAAGTTTTGAGGAGATTAAAAAGAAAGAAGAGAAAACGTAAAAGTATAGAGATGAAGATAAAATGTTTCATCAATATTGAAAAAGACATGATGGAAAATAAAAGAAACTAAAGAGAAAGGGTTGAAAGAGAAAGAAATTGAAGAAGAGTTGAGAAAAAAAATGGAAGAAAAAAGGTAGAGAGAAAAATAAATAGAAAAAAAAGGTGTTGAAAGGAAAAAAAATTAAAGAAAAGAAGTTGAGAGAAAAAGTAATCAATAAAAAAATATAAAAGAAAAGAAAAAATAAACAAATAACAAAAAAAATTGACAAACAAAGGAAAATATAATGATAAAAATGATGTTTTTTTTATGTAATATCCATTCAACAATTTCAGGGAGAACTTTTGGCAAGAAACCTATTATTTGGTTTCAATCAATTAATAGTATATGCAAAGATTTTAATTCTGATTGGAAAAACAAATAAAAGGGTGATCTTTGACCTCAATATTATGTTTCTCTTAGAAGAAGTGTACTTGTGACATTTGAGAACAAGGACAAATGTATTTGAAGAAGAAAGGAATGATATAATGTTGACGAGTCTTGACTTTTCTTTGTAACATTTATCTTTTAATTAAATGCAATATTAATGGGTATTAAAGACTACTAATTTTCAAATTAATATATATATATATATATATATATATATATATATATATATATATATATGAATTCTATCCTAAAAGTAGGGGTAGAAAAATGAGTCAACCTTACTCGACTAAGCCTAACCTGATATTCGTTCGTCAAAAACGAGTTGGGTTAGATTGACCTATTAATTGAAAATGGATTGAACTTTACAATCTGATCCAGTCTATGGTTGGGATGACGCGCTACCCTGACAGTTTCTTTTTTGGGTCATCGAAAGTCTAATATCACATGGAAACAGACTGAATTTTTTATATTTTACATGAAAACATGTTGATGTTGAGTTGTCAGGTTGATTCCGGACTAAAAATGATTGTTGTTTATGCTATTTTAGATCTTGACCAAGCTATATCAAACCTTAACCAAAAAAATTATTATACCTTGGTCGGACTATCGAGTTGTGTTAACATGAAGTGTCGTAGGGGGTTCAATTTTTTTTTAGTGAAGCTGAGTTGTCGGACTAACCCAACTGACCTACGAGGTTGGGCTCTTGGGCTGTCAGGCTTGGTGGGCCAAGTTGGTTCGGGCTCCTAGGTTGAAAAGGTTGTCTTAACCTATCGTTTTTGGTCGGATTGACGTACTGGCCCATAGAACTTGGTCCTTTTTGTCATCCCTACATAAAAGTGAGATTTCTCTTTGTGAGAAATTTTTAAAACTTTGAGTTATAAGAACCTAATTTTAGATATTATTAGGGTAACTTGTAGTGATTAATCCCATGACTCATCACTCACCTTTCCATCTCTTTTGAGTGTAACATCAATATTCTTTCTTAAACTAAATATCACAACAATTTCATTATTTCTCATCGCTAAAGGATTGAAGATTGATGATTCAAATAATGGTTTTATTACTTAAGAATGCTTCATATGGTTAGTTCAAAAGGTTATTCCTTGCCCTCTTATGTTTTATATATAGATGATAAGCAGATTAATTTTTGGAATGGTTGTTAGTGTTTTAGTCCTAGCATTCTCAATTGGTTGGAATACTTAGTAATACGTAGGGACAACTTCTAAAATTGTCTATGACTTGGGATAATAACTCATGATAACTTTAGGATAGTAATGTGAAGGACGGACTTATTTCTAAAGTTGTTCATGCTTGGGATGATAACTCTTGAATTACACCCCCTTTTTTGCATGTCATTCCATATATGGATTATATAAATAATTTGTTTCTCGCTAAGTTTCTTGATGTACCTATTTGGTCTTTGTATGATTCTAATGTACTTAGTAAAAAAGTGGCTTGGACTTTTTTCACTTACCTCATAGATATGTTGTCTAGGAAAATTTGATGGGTGAATAACATTCCACATGCTAAAACTCTTATGTTGGTGGAAATTTATGAATGATAAGATTTCTTTTAGTAAGATGTTCAATTTAGAGGTGTCCATATGTGTTCCATGTAAGCGAAAGTATTCTTTATATATTTCTTTTAGTACACCATGGCTATTAAAATCTAGTATTGGCTTTAATTTTGGTTTTGTTTTTTTCTCTTCCTATGATATTTTGTGGCTTCTTAATATTACATGTTGTCCTTAGGTGAATGTCGTGCAACAATTATTACTTATTATTTAGATGTTGTGAAGGATGAAAAATCATGTTAAGTATTGTCATTATCCGGAAGATAATGTTAGTTAAGTGAAAGCCATCATTGACAATCTTTTTTTTTATTGGTAAATGTTAGTTGTTAGTATTTTTGTTAGATGAGGTTGAATCTCAAACCTCTTCTATCTTTCCTTTCAAACCCACTAAACCAACCTTATATCTTTCAAGTGTTAGTGGGAAGAGTTGAACCCACAACCTCTCTCATCCTCTACTAAGTCATATTATAAATCCTATTAGTAGTGTTGTTAAAACATTTCATGGTCATGTTGCTTATGGTAACATTTTTAGAAAGACATGGAAAATATATTCCAAATTTCATTTCTTAATTTGGTATCATTAAATTCTTATATGTGGTTGATTTTAGTTTACTTTGTTAGTTTTCTTTTATTGAAAGGCTAGAGGTAAATGACTTAAGTGTATTAATAGTTATGATTGTTTGATCTTTTATGGTCTCTCTTATATATGGTAAAGAAAATTAGTTTACTAATAGTCTTGTTGAGAATGAAACTAAGGTGGATTTTACTTGGTTTTATGTTTTACCTTCTATCTTTAGTTTAGACATTTTTCATAATTGATATCAATTCCATAACTTTATATAACTTGTTTTCTTTGAAATGGTTGTTGTTTTTACATGAATTTGGTTTGGTCTTCTCCTGTTTTTGGTAACTATTTTTTTTTCTACTTTCCGACATGTGATTTTTGAATCTTAAAATGGCGGTCTAAAAAAATGTCATGGTTTATAATGATAGTTAAGATATAATTTTTATATATAAAAAATAATCTATTAATTAACTCAAAGGATACTTGAACATCAGAAAACAATAAAAAAAATAAGAAAAAAAATACTGAATCAACACTCTAACAATTTTACACTAGTGAAAATTATTCTTTATAATTGTATTTATTTTTAAGCTTTGTTAATTTTATTATTCTGGTTTTTAAATATCTCAAACTTAAGTTTTTCGGCAAACTAATATTCAACAATTTCGATATCTATGAAAGATATATTTATTATTACAAATAGCAATAGATACACTTGTGATGCCAAAAGTACAACAACTTACAAGTTCTCCAAAATATATATCTCGCATTTCTCCACTTACTACAATTTTCAACAAGGTTATATATATTTAGAAAACAGATATTTGAACACATTGATGCATCAAACATTCTTGTTTACACAATAAAAACCAATCTTTTAAATTCGTCGTTGTAGAATCTAAAGTTATTGGTTTGTAAAGTATAAAACTTTTTTCTGGATCGTTGAGAGTGTGATAATAAGATTCTAAAGAGATTTGCTAGTAAATTAATACTTGAGATATTGTTTCGAAAAACAATTGAAAGAGTATTTAGCTTAAGTCAGTAGTGACTTAGAAAAAACAATTATACTTAATGGACGAACTAAATGTAAGAAAAAAACAAAATAAAAATTTAAAAATTAGGTAAAAACGTAATTAGATATAATATGTAACATAATTAATTATATGTTAAGTAATATGTCACTTTTTATTTATAAAATCCGTTAATAATAATATAAATAATAACATTTATATTAATGATTTTTAAAACAAAAAAGTTTTAAAAAATAATAATAATTTTACATTATTTTTTTCAAACAAACATCCTCTATTTTTACTGTATTGTTTATGTATTTCTCTTCTTTTTCTCTCTTTCAGACACTTTTCCCTCTATTTCTTTTGGGATTAGTTTAAGGTTATGGATGAGATCTGTTGAAGGATTTCTATCGATTGACAACTTGGTGGGTTATTGGTATGACCCTAAATTTGAGCTAAAAGCAGCTAGAGAATGAACAGTTCTCTAAGTGGGATTCAGTATTCACCATCACTGCCCTGGGTTAACAACATTAATATCCCACAAAACTTGTTTTACCAAATTATAGTTTATCCTTTTGTCCATTCTTTCTACGATTGGTAAAGGAAATCTCATTCAGCTAAACTATTTAAAGATATCTATACAAATCATATGTTCACAGAAGTATCAGGTTCTAAAAATATACCTCTATCTGTCGTACATGTCATTGCTTTTATCTCTGGTTGCATTCTATATCCTACAAATGGCACAAACAGTAGTGCAATTGAACGAAAAAAAGGGGACTGGTTTGACCAAGCAATCAGACAGATTACTTAGCCAAACCAGTCCCCCTTGTCCTTTTAACACTTTTATCTTCTTTAAAATCAATTTGTTGCCATATATCTTCATTGCATTTGTGTACTCTATCAAATCATCCAATCCCTCGTTTCTTCAACACATACACCGACCGATAAAAGGGTTCGACATGATAACTCAATTCCAAATAGTTACAAACTTGAACTTAATATAGAAACCATAGATGCATAAAAAAATACACCTGAATGCTTGAGACTGAGGTTATATCTTTAACATTCTCTTCAACTAAGCTAAAATGTTTTGGCACATTTTATCATCAATAATTGCAGGCCAAGTCCTATATTGTTCATGGTAAAGGCTATAGTAAACGTTATAAAAAATGAATAAGGGTTCATTCTTGTCAGTGATCCAGTTGGTAATTTGTTATGATATTTATTGCAGTTAAACCTTGATGGTAGGATTACATCAAGGCTAAGCCTTAAGCCTTGTTTAATCTAGTTTTTAATGCGCTTACCAAAGACAAACAAAAAATGATCTCTAATTGCATGCTTTTGCAGAGAATATAGTTTTTATTAAAGAATCAAGAGAAGTACTTAACTATCAGAGGCTATTAGCTAAGTTTGGTGACAATTTTTATTGTTTTGCTATACTAAGATATATTGGTATCGCCTAAATTGAGGAACGGATGAAAGAAGGCCACTAGAAGAGTATATTTCTTTCTCAAAAAGTGTATCCTGGATTTTCCTTTTATGTCGAAAGCTGAGGGAGCCAACCACGTGACACCTAATTGTTTCTAAACTGAAGATTTCAGCGGATGATGGTGACGAATGAAAGAAACTGGTTGGTAAACATTATCTCAGACTTACCTTTCTCTATGCATGTGCTCAGCGAGTTCGTGTCTTTTCCAAGGAACACTCAATTGGGATAGCCAAAGGAGTCTTCTAGGCAAGGCATAAGCCATGATATAGAGCTATATACGCATCGGACGGGTTTTCCACACACAAGTGTTTTGTGATGTTATTTAAAAACAAAATTCTGAGAGCTTAAAATCAACCAGTTAAGATGCAGAACCATTTTGTGCCATTGAATGGGAATTTCATGAATAAAAAAAATACCAAATTGAATAATAAATCAGCATCAAATCAAACGAAGCATAAATTCTAATTATAGGACCACAATGTATAATCCAAGGAATGAAGGTACGGATTTACCTTTGAAAAGAATTTCTGAGCGTGACTTCTGATTTGCACAGCAGTCTTTGTTCCTATGTGCTCTGCACAATAAAAGTAGAACATCAAAAAGCGGACAGTAATCCTATATAAAAATTCAATAAAACATATAGATCAATTTGTGTCCTTTCTTATTAAGATATTTCAAAAAGGCATTTATGCTATATATGTGTGTGTGTGTACACAGACATATATATAAGTGTTGATGGTGAACAAAATTTTGCCTTCTATGCGCTGCCATGCTCGCCCGTATAGCTTTAAGGCTTCCAGAAATCTATTATGTTCCTCCTCGGTCCATCTTTCTCTTTGCTTTGTGATAGTATATGGTTTTCGTGTCTGCAATTGCCAAGTAGCCACTCAGATAATAATAAGAATTAATTTATATTTTAGTTTCTACAGTTGTTTCCAGTTTACACTTTTTCAACTAGCAGAATTAATTGATGGTTTCCAGCTATAGATTTTTCAATTACAAGATATAAAATCGTAACATTATTCAAACGATGTGAGACAGTTCTACTCAGACCAACGTAATGTTGATCTGTACACAAAATTAAGTGAAGCTTTAGACCCGGTAGTTACGATAACATCGTTGACAGTGCTATTATTAAAACCACGACAAATTGTTTAGACATAGTAAAATTGCTACAGAATTTGCTAGCAATGTAAAATCGCAATAATCTTGGTCTGAGAGTTTTATGTAGGCAGAACACTTTTTTGGCGATTTTGACAATTCAACTGTCAACTGTAAAAAAAAAAAAAGAACCATTGTACTGTAAACTGTCAAAAAGAAGAACAATTCACGGTAGTGAACAAAACATAACTTAAAAAGGAAGACGAGTAACGAGCAGGGGACAACAATAGGGTCCAGACCAAAATATCAGTTAAACCTACTACTAATAGTAAGAACAACAATAATAACAGCTTTATTATTTCCTTTTTGAGGAATCATTGTTTCCCGTTAGTATATCACAATAAACTTGACATACCTTAATAACCACTTCTTCTCCAGAGGAGTAGGCGTCCATTAGAGGACGTCTGCAGCTAGCGCTGCTTCAGATCTTCCCTGACGAGGAGTGGGTAAAAGGAATATCTCCTTTCGTTTTTTGTGACATGGAACACAGCAAATGGTAAAGCCCTGGTGAAAGTAAGCAGAAGCTGCTGACAAGGCGATGCTACTGCAAAACAAACATAAAGCAAAAACAATAGGTAGAGATCCGTCTCTGTTTCGTATCAGATATAATAGCTATAAATAAGTATTCCAACTCACAAGCCACACGCAGGATAATAGAGATTAGAAATGACATGAAAAAAGAGAAAAGGGTTCAATAAATTTTAAGAATCCACCGCAACAGAGAGAGACGCTTCTCCGAAAGAAGAATAAAAGAAAATTCTTTAATCAGTCCTCACCAAAAAGAACTCCACAGCGCCAAAACCTTTCAAACGTGGAAACAACTACAATTAGTATATCACAGGAACACTTCCATCTTGCACGTTCTATCTCATAATTTCGCTTCAAAATTACAATCTGTCACTGTGAATAAATAAATAAATACACTACTCCTATTTAGTTGCCGAGAACAATTAATCACAGAGCATAGCAAGCAGATGGTTAACTCACGCAAATCCGGAAAGTAGTTCACTCAGTGAAGTACTTAGAGATGCATAATCAATCGTTTTACAATTCCGGTGATTAAATTTTCTCGGTAACCAAAAATAGGGGAAACTGAATCCTTTTGGAAGAGAATAAACAGAGGAGGGGAAAAGTACCTTGAAAAAGAGCCATGGGTGTGACTGGAGCGATCATGCATGTGAAGAAGAAATGGATTTCACCGGACACTCGCCGGAGGACTCATTTTGCGGCAATGGCGAATCCGACTCTTAAGGATCAGAGGAAGAATTAAATTGGAAGAGAAAAGAAGATTCGGAAACAGTAGCAAAAGAAGAAGAAGAAGAAGAATTAGGGAGAGACTCAACTACAACGAACCAGAAGCATCCACACGAACTGTCGAACAGTGAGAAGCAATCTCAGCCACTAGAATTTCCCCAGGATTTTTATTTATTTTTTAATAAAAAAGAAGTAGTCGTTTTAATTTGAGGCTGCTAAGGTGCGGAAGAGCAAAACTGTAGGGATGACGACAAGTGGCATGAATTTAGTGGCTGGTGGAGGTAACACACATCCTTGCACTTTTCCTAATTTCTTTTTTTTACTCTTTTTCAATTTCTTTATTATTGTTTTTGGGGGCCTTTTTCCCTCTGCTCAAATCTCATCCACAAACTCCAACGCCATAGTTTTCAGTCCGTAAAAGCGTCGCCAGCTGTCACATGTGGGCCCTCCAGTTGCGTGGCAACGGCTTCTTTCAGTCACCGGCGCACGGAGGGGCTCGCTCCTGCCGTTTTCTTCTGCCCACGTGGCTCAATCATCACCACCACCTTCGTCGGAGTAAAAAATGGCAATGGTTTGCAATTTTAACCTATTTTTTTTATACATTTTGTTTCTAAAAATTATTTTTTAAAATATTAACTATAAATAAAAATGATACGTTCATGACTCAATTAAAAGTTTAGGGAAATATTTGTAAAAGAAAAGTAACTTAATGATATAATAAGTTTGAGAAAAAATTGTTTGGTTTAGCATTTTTGTGGCACAGGAGGTGCCATGTGGCATCTAACGAAGGAGGCAGACAGAGTGTGTTCATTTGGTGATGTTTATAATCTACATTGCGTCTTCGATCTGATCACAAGATACGATGCATGAAAACGGAATATGTGAAAGAAAATAGATTAAAATTGGTTAATTAAATCAGAAAAAAAATATAGGAAAAGTTATAGGTAAACAGAGATTAGATAGAAGAGAACGGGATTATTAGATGCTTATTTTAAGGATTATTCAAACAAAATTAAATTAAATCAAATTACAACCAACCAAACTGAGTTGCATTTAAAAGGAAAATTGAATCGTTTTAAATAAAACAGCTAAAATAAATTCTTTTTTTTTTCAAATTGAATTATCTTGAAATATTAATTGAATTATAATTTATGATGTTGAAAATGTATTTTAAATTATTTGAGTAGTTCATAGACGTTATAAGCGGAAATCTATGTAAATCCCTTACATAACTAAAATTAGTAACATCTGTTTCTTTTTCTAGAAATAGTTCTAATTTGTTTTCTCACTATAATAATTATAAAATAGTATAATAATTTACAAAGTGCTATAATAGTTATTGAAATGAAAAATAATATTAAATTAAAGAGTAATTTCAACAAAATATAATTATAAAAATAATTAATTTTTATAATTTTATTATAAGTAATTCTCTTTTGGGTGAATAATTGTTTTTATTATGGTTTGTTATTTAAATTTTAAAAAAAAAATACTAACAGAGTAAAACTAAAATACATGTATATAGAAAAATTAAACGGAAAATCCATTTTATTAATGTCATTAATAAACCTAGTCACCTAACTTCCAAAATAAATAGGAGTTAGAATAAGTTGTTTAAAACGTATTAAAATTGTAACTAATATTAAATGTATAAATTAAAACATTAAGTATTTAGTTATTTATTTATTAAATTTTGGATTTTTAATATTTTATTCTTTTTTATCTCCTCTCTAATTTTTTTTATACCAACTTCTTTTTTCGATCATAGATAGTAAATAAGTGAAGATTATTTTAGTTAAAGTGTGTTTTCTTTTGCTTTTCTCGTATCTCCAAGTCTTTTCTATTGTTTCTACTGCTTTTGAGAATTTTTGTCACCATATGTAAAATTAAAATGGAATAAATGACTTTACAATATATATATATATATATATATATATATATATATATAATTTTAAAAAAATTGTTTTCTTTTTAAACTAAGCTATATATTTATTTTGTATGAAAATAGTCTAAAATATCTTTTGTAGCAAAGAACATGTTTACTATTTTTCGTATAATAAATAAAGATTCACACTAAACTATAATATAAATTTCATGTGTCATTGGAGTGATGTTTTATATTACTCTTATAAATTACAAAGATGAAATAGGTACAATGAAATACGATTTTTAAAATAGTTTGCAGAAGAAAAACATATTTAACATATGACTTGATATTATATTAAGTACATAGTAATATGTTTGATTTAGTAATTAGAACAATATAAGAAAATGGCAGGACTTAGTAAGATGAAATGATTAATTATATTGAAATAAAAGTTATGTTGATGCTGATAATTAGCATGAATGGGAAATTTAATGAGATTCTGGTGAATTAGTATATCACTATGTTACTTAGAGATTATTTAGGAGTTTAGAATAGTGACTGTTAAGTATATTCTAGTTAGTTTTACTTTTGCGTTTTAAAATTGTGAAAACATGTGGAAATTGAATTCAAGTATGTATAGTTGATTTATGCTAGAAATTTTACATGTATAGGTTTTAAGTATAATTCAATCTTACATAACCATATTAGAAATGTTTAAGAAATGAGAATATTGCTAAGATAGACTCCGACCATGACTCTGATACCATATAAGAAAATGGGTTTTTAAGTCTAATTCAACCTTACAAAACTGGTTTGTAAGGTGAGGTTTGCACCTCACTTATATATTATAAATTGACCTTATATCTAGTCGATGTGAGACTTCCAACATACACGGTTATGTTTTTGACATAATTGTAAAGTTGATAAACTCCATCTTGATATTATGAATATCATGATATAAGTGTTGTTTATTTCAATTATATGTTGTAATAACTGAGTTTTCCTTCTGGTCCATAGTTCATAAGGAGTTTTAAAAACTGCTTTGCTAGGAACCCTGTTAACCAGATATACAACAATCTTTAATGAATACATCCACAAAGATAAAAGAATATTACTTTGATATGTGTTTTGTTTGTTTACCCTTAATACGATCAATACATACCACCTAGTCATCAAAATCCAATTGAGGTAAAATTTCATTTTTCACTAACCTTAACGTCTTTTCTTTGGATATGTGACCCAATCTTTTATGCCATAAGAAAGCAGAACATTCCTTTCCTGCACTAGAATTTCTATCAACAACATGTTCAACATTAAACAGGGATTCATAAAAATTAACATCAAGATTTGAACGATATAAACCATCCAATAATGTACCAGAACCATAATAGTACGAAAGTTTATACAAATGAAAAATACCATTTTCAATCCTAACGGATTTGTTATACCTATAACCAAGTGTCAAACAACTATAACGGGTAGGATAGATAAAACTCATGCTTGAGTCATTTATGTTTGCCTTCAAACATAAATGGGTATGCTATTAGATTATTTAAGCAAGAATATGTTGACTTTGGTAATTCAAATAATAAACATGTTATATAAAGCAACAACATTATTAGAGTATGAAATATAAAGAAACCACCATCAAACGGGGTAGGAATTTGCAGATGAGTTTAGCATCAAACTCAACAACAATCATACCTAAGTTGATACAAAATTAACCAATAAACAATACCAAATTGACGAGTCGGACAACAGAGCAATGGCTGGTCCACTCTCTTGTGATAGGAAATATCTGCAAATAGACATCAAAACCAGAACAAAATACTTAGACCATAATTGATGCAATGGCAGCAGTACATATGCAGTCTAAATGCTTCCACAAAAGTTATTAATCAAGGTGTATGAGTTGATAATTCAGAAAAAGGCAAATCTTAAAAGCATAATTAAACTTGTTGGAAAGGTTCTCATGATGCAATTGTGTACACAATGGAAAATCAGAAAAATAGTTATTATACAAGAACAATTTGCACGTCAAAACTGATTCAAGCACAATTGGTGTTTCCTTTACACTCAGTACTATTGTAATTGCAAAAAGAAATTGGAGGTAAATAGGAAATTGTCAAAGCTGCAGGGGCCATTTATTCAGCTGTAATGTTCTTTTATCCCTAAGGTTTTATGTCATTAATGGAGTCTTCCAACCTTGAGTTCAGCTTGTTGTTTGATTATGTTCAGCATGAGACAAGTTTCTTTTATGTTATTAAGCATGTCTCAAGTGTTTACAGCTCATGTTAATCACAGAATTGCAAAATCAATAGTTTAGTTCATCAAAAATTTGGTTTAGTATGTTGTAACTGTTTTCAGTCAAGTTATGCATCGTGCTTGATGTCTTTGTTTGGTCTCAAGTCATTAAACATCTCCTACCTATTGTTTGCACAATCAATTTGGTGTTATAGTTCAGATAAAAAATGGTAGTCTTATAGTTCCATTACTTAATTATTTATAGATATAACTATTGTGATAGGACCATTTCATCAACTATCAGATCATAAATGCCAATAAGACATTGAAAGAGATATGTGAGAAATAATTTCCACAAACAGTACTAAACTGTCAACATAACAAGCACATTCAAAAAGGCAAAATTAAAAAAAGAAAAGTCAACTTAACTAATACTTGACAGGGTACATTTGTCAATGTGCCTAAAACAACATATTGCCTTTCATACGTATGAATATTCAAGAAATCAGATAATCATCTCATGCAAATATTAATCCATAATTGTGATTGAGTTAAAACATTAGATAAAGTTTGTCTAGGATAACTCTACTAATTCCATTTTGAAATACAAATCAAAGAAAAGAAAGTGATGAAAAAAGTAATGTGACACCTAAAGAGAAAAATCAAAACGTGTCTTTTAAAAACAATACACACTTACTAAACTTTTTGTAAGTACAGACACTAGCAAACAATATTTGCCATATGAAATCAACACAGTAATAGCAATGTCCCCACATGGATATTATCAAAATCAATTCAACATGTTTAAGGCTAGTTTAAAGCACATCCGACATTTCAAAATTAACTGCTGAAATATACCATTACAGACGTAACATAGTTTTAGGGAGCAAGATACATCAGTGTTCAAAACTGAGATTGGGAAAAGGAACAAGAACAAAAGTGAGAGAATAGTAACAAAAATATTATTTGAGTCCTTCTTTGGTGTTTTCCCTTTGGGTAATCATTCCAACCCACTCCATTATCTTCCATTTTCCATACCCATGAGGGTTTCTCAGGCCTCAATGTCTTGCACTCACTATTCAATTTCCCTACCTACCTAAGGTTTCTTAGTGACTAAAGAATCAAACACTTATAGATAGAAAAATACAATGAAACCAAATATAGAAGATTGTATGAAATAAAAAGGGGGACAAATATATGACAATGCAGAATTTAGCAGTCTTGTCAATTGCAAAAGCCTCATCAGTAAAACAAACCTGCAGTTTTTGGATCATCAAGCAACAGAGGTACCAATGGTGTTGCAGGGTGAGGGTTCAGTTTGGTGTATAGGCTTTCAGAAAATCCTAGGTCAAAGTGTAACTATTCTTGTATGTGATGATTAGCCAGAAACATATAAGTAACTACATTTCTAAACAAATCCATGACATCAGTATCCCTAACTCTATTTTTATTCCATGTACACGAAAAACCTAAACTAATAAACACAACATGAAGGTGCAATTACAACTACAACTGCAACACCAAATTATATCACTCAAAATCTCAGAACCCAAACCAATACCAATTCCAAACACAAAAATGCATCCAAATTAACAATTAAACACTACAATTTTATATTCTACGATTTAAAAAATCTAACCTTTAGGACAATCACAACACTGTCATTGACCTTTGACCTTCACCGGAGAAGCATTTCAGCCACCACGTCCTAAACCTAGTCAGCGGGTTTGAGCTTCCCAAATTTCAAGTTGAAGCACAAACCTTTTTCCTAGTCTTTCAGACTTTTCTTGAGGTTTCAGACAGTAATAACAAATTTCACGAACTTTATTCGGGAAATGAGGGAAAAAAAATGGAGAAAGATGACAACACTTACCAATACTGGCCGTCAACGAAAACGGGGAAGGATGGCACCGAATGAAGAACCACTCACACTTACACCCACGGTGACGAACCCTCTCTCAACGAAGAGCTGAAGGATTATAAGGGTTTGGGTTCAGAATGGGTTGCGGAGAAGAGGGGTTCAGAATGAGTTGCAGAGAGAGGGGTTCAGAATGCTTCTAACTTCGTCTAAGGGTTTGGGTTGTTTCAGTCGAAGAGGGAAATTTTAATTTTATTTCTGACCCCCTTTACTGGCGGACCAAATCCTTCGATAATGACCATAATACTTATCATTGGCTTTACCGGCGGAAATATTCCTTCGGTAATGACACACCCAACGTTCCGCCGGAAATTCCTTCGGTAATAGAAAATTACCGGCGGACCGTTGTCCTTCGGTAATGATCCGCCAGAAATCTTGTTCTTTCTTGTAGTGGTTGTGAGATGGATAAAATGATCTTTCATTTTCTTCAATCTCCCTTCCTCTTGTATCAACATGGCTATGATTTCTTGAAAGTTCCATTTATCCTTAAGAGTGTTATAGTTCACTTGGAACTGGCCAAATTCAGGAGAAAGAGAGTTCACGATGAACTGTACTAGAAAAGACTCATTCACCTTCATTCCCATTGACTTCAATCTTGCTGCTATATTAGCCATTCCAATTACATGTTCATGTATAGGCTGTGACCAGTCAAATTTTTTGGTAGTTAGCTCACTCATAAGAGTTCACACAATAGACTTGTCAATTATGTCTGATTGTGATCCTTTTCATGAATTCCCTTGTGTTTTCCGTTTTAGGCATTGAAGGCTTTATGTTCTCTGCCATAGACATGCGCATTAAGTTTAGTGGCAGCCTATTAGACCTATGTCAAGCCTCATAAAGAGACTTCTCATCACTTGTATTGGTCTTTGTAATGGCTACGGACATTTCATCCATCATAATAGTCGTATCCAAGTCTAAAATATCCAGTTGGAACTGAATTTGTTCTGACCAATCAGCATAATTTAGCCCATTAAACTTGACCACATTGTTGCTCAAACCTGATAAATTCATGTAAGGTGAAATAATATACAAGCTCAACATTAATGCTTTGATTAAAATTAATGGATTCAAACAAATTACTAAACTACACTTAAACTGATAGGTAATCATTTAAGTCATTCATTTAAGTTCATCTTTGGATGACTCTTAAACTGGCAAATTTCATATATACTTTAATAAACAATCAGTCATACTTAAATATATATGTATGCTATCTTTGGATATACAAACATATTTACTAAATACATGAAATGTCTCACTTTAATGTCATCAATTATAAACAATGGTTCACTTTTAGATAATCCATAACATCCTTATATTAATGACTAATTACTATATATATTCATAATTTAACATCTTTTATATTATGAATAATTTTCACAATATCATGAGTAATTTAAAAAAGCAGCAGAATGACTAAAATTTTTAATTTTAATTAAAATTATAACTCATTCAACTTAATTGAATTTCCTTCCTCCAAGATTAATAAACAATTAGATATAATTTATAAAACAAAATTATATCATGCATGTCAATAAATGTATTAAAAATATATATAACTTTCAAACTTTTAATTCACGTTTAATTTCTATTCAGTGCCATCTATGTTAAAAATTAACACAAACACAACAGTAAAATACTTTACTGTGAGAACAGTGCCGCAACATAAAATTGTGTAACAACCAAAATTAAAAGATTTGCGACTTTTAGGAATAAATTCAATTCAAGGGAATTGACTTTTCATGCAGGATTTCAAAATATTTTTAATACATTATATTCTAATGATCATTACTTTATAATATTTACATCAAAATTATATTTTAAATATTACATCAACCTACGTTAAATATTAATATAATTTAACACACAAAAAGAAAATCATTAAAAAATATCTTGAGATAAAGCATTTTCACTGCAGACCGGAAAAAAAAAAGGAGGAAGAAGAATAAACGCAGCGTGTGTACTTTAAAGTGTAACAGGTGGTGAGAAATTGCAGGTTGAAGCAGAGATGGAAAACCTTCCAAATTCAAAGCTGAACGGCGAAGAGAAGAAGAAGGAAGCAGAAGAAAGAGAAGATGAAGAAAGCTTCTCGCGTGCCATGCAGCTTGTGAGCTCCGTNGTGCTACCGATGGCAGTGCAATCGGCGACGGAGCTGGGTGTGTTTGAGGTGCTGAAAGAAGCGGGTGAAGGTGCTAAGCTCTCTGCAAAGGACATAGCNTCCAAGATTTCCTGCACCAACCCAGAAGCAGCCTCAATGCTAGATCGTCTCCTCNCTCTTCTTTCCTCTCACTCCATTCTTCACTCTTCCCTCGTTTCCGACAACCTTGTCCCTCCCACCTTTCACAGGCTCTACTCCATCACTCCCCTCGCCACATTCTTTGCTCGCAATTCTGATGGGGTTTCATTGGGACCCTTGATGGCCTTGCTCCAAGACAAAATCTTCCTACACAGCTGGTTAAACTCTCTCTCTCTCTCTCTCTCTCTCTCTCTCTCTCTCTAAACTATCTCTATCATTTTCCATCACAAACGATTTACACAAGGGATCCCCTTTTAGCTTAAATGATTTAGACAGGAAGGAGAAAGAGATTTTACTATTCAAACTTTGCTTTCCAAACTACTTTACTTTCTTCGATTCAATTAACAATGAAGATGGAAAGTTGGTCGCACAAACTCGTGACCAGTTCTTTTTTGTTATTGAAGGTTGTGAAAGGGGGTAATGGTTTCTGCGTAATCATCTAATTTGAGTGAGGTTTGGTTTTTTGACGGTAAAATCGGTCTAGCTATGATTAGTAATTAATAATCATTATCAGTTATTATGGCTGTGTGGAATTTTTGGTCGTTGCTCATGAACTTACGAAGTATTTGGACAAATTACGCTGTTAGATACATGTCATTTTTTATTCCTACATGTCCACTTCATTCATTTTCTCTCTTGCTCATATGGAGACAACAGTTCAAATTCAATGATGGTGATAAGTGTTTCACTTAAAATGAAAGAATAAAACCGCACTACTGAGTCAAAAACATGGTTTGGTAGACCGGTATTATGATTGTATGTGAAATGACTGTGTTTTAACAATCTCAGGACTGAGCTGAAAGATGCAATTCGGGAGGGCGGTATTCCATTCAACAGGGCGTATGGCACCCATGCTTTTGAGTATCCAAGGTTGGACTCAAGGTTCAATAATGTTTTCAACACAGCAATGATTAATCACACGACTTTGGTGATGAAGAGGGTTCTGGAATCCTACAAAGGTTTTGAGGGCATAAAAAGGCTGGTGGATGTTGGTGGTGGTCTTGGGATCAACATTAGCTTGATCACTTCAAAATACCCTCATATCCATGGCATCAATTTCGACCTGCCTCACGTCATTCAAGATGCTCCTTCATATCCTGGTATTATCCTTACACATTCTAACCCTGTTGTTGTGGAAAGTTCAAAAAAACAAAAAGGTTCTTTTCCACCTTTTAGACAGAGCAATTTGCTAAAATTTGAGTATTACTAGTCGATAACATAAATAGTGTCACTGCCTACTTTCTTTGTCAATTAACATTAGTGTCTAGTTTCCCTAAGGCTATGAAGTTGTGTGCACTGTTAAAGTCGTTCAGTTTTAAAAGCTGAAGCTACCTAATATTGCAGGAGTGGAACACGTTGGGGGAGATATGTTTGAAAATGTGCCTAAAGGAGACGCCACATTTATGAAGGTTAGTGTTTTGGTTAGGTGGTGATGATGGATGATAGGGACAAACTAGCTATAATGCAGTAGTATTTGTCGTTTTATGAAACATCTTTTTGACTTTAGTTTAAACTTTTAAACTTTTCATTCAAACTTTTTTTGGCTTTTTTTAATACAAACTTTAAACGTGTTTCTCATCTTCAATTCTTACGAGCAATGCTTGGTCGTCGTGGTCGTATTTTTTTCCAATTTCAAATTTAAAGTATAGAATTATTCTTGCAGAAAACACTGTTGTAAGGGCAGAAAACACATTTATGAAGTTTGTTTTATGGAAAATGATGCATGAGTTATACCAACCTCATTCATTGAGATCTGACAATAAGTGAATTGTACAGTGGATACTTCATGATTGGAGTGATGAACAGTGTGTGAAACTGTTGAAGAACTGCTATGATGCAATTCCTGATGATGGAAAGGTGATAGTAGTGGAAGCAGTTCTTCCAAAAACACCAGAGACAAATGATGCTTATAAGGCAGTTTCACAAATGGATGTTTTGATGATGACTCAAAACCCGGGAGGGAAAGAGCGATGTGAACAAGAGTTCATGGATTTGGCAACTGCAGCTGGATTTAGTGGCATCAGATATGAATGTCATGTCAACCTTTTCTGGGTTATGGAGTTCTTCAAGTAGATCACACCATATGCTATGCTATATGCCTCTGCTTCCTCTGCTTCCTCTGCTCTACTTCTAATTGTCCATTTTTGCGTTGCATGTTTGGTTTTATGCATTTTAAATTAACGGAACAAAGCTCATGTTGTGTAACATATTATATTATATGCAAATTTCAAATTACTTTTAGTTTTGGAAAGAGTTTGAATAAATATTTTTGTGTATTTCTACTAGATGAAAGAACATTTTCTCATTTCAGTCAAAGAAATCAAGTCCATTAAAAACTTCAAAGTTTGAGGTCGACATTAGAGATAAATAAAGTTTTAAGACTGAGAAGACACTCAAGCTGGTTAAAGGTCCAACATATTTCGAATCATATTTGACTTTTAATTAATTTTTCAAAATCACTTAAGTACTCCTTAGTTTTTAAAAATCCATTAATAGTCAAATATAATTCAAGATATGTTTGTTCTTTAATTTAAAATTATTTAAATTAAACTTATGTAATTATTAATATATTATATAATTTGTAATATGATTTATTATTTATTAGGTAATTTGTAGTGTGTTATAATATGTTTATGTTTTTTTGTTTTTTTATTTTTTATTTAATTTGTAATATGTTTTGTTAATTTTTATTTATTAATTAATTTTTAATATGTGTTAATGTATTTAATTTCTTACGTAATTTATAATATGTTTATGTTTTTTTAGTTATTTAATTTTTAATATGTTAAGTTATTTTTTATTTATTAGTTTATTTTGTAATATGTGTTAGTGTATTTATTTTTTATTTAGTTTATACTATGTTTATGTTTTTATATTTATTTTTTTAATTTTTAATATGTTTTGTTATTTTTTATTTATTAGTTGATTTTTAACATGTCTTAATATATTTAATTTTTTATTTAATTGATAATATGTTTATGTTCTTATTTATTATTTAATTTTTTATATGTTTTGTTATTTTTTTTTATTTATTAGCTAATTTTTAATGTGTTATATGTATTTTTATTTTTTATTTAAATTTTAATATGGTTTGTTATTTTTTATTTATTAGTTAATTTATAACATGGGTTAACGTATTTAATTTTATATTTAATTTACAATATGTTTATGTTTTTTTTATTATTTATTTTTATTATGTTTTTGCTATTTTTTATTTGTTATTTAATTTTTATTATGTTTTAATGTATTTAATTTTCAACTTAAGTTATAATATGTGATGTTTTTTAAATATCATTTATTTTTAATGCTTTTTTTCATTATTTAATTTTGAATTTGTGTTGTTGTTATTATTAGACTGAAGAATATTTATTGATAACTATATTTACTGTAGATTGTGATTAATATTAAATAATGAACAATTATTTATTTTAATTAATTGATTATCAAATAAACTTGAGTTTCATATTTGAATTTTCCTTTCTCATAAATGAAGTGTTTAAGAATAATTATACAAACAACTTTATCACTAATCACTGATAAATATTCTTTTAATATGATTATTCCTCGATCATTCCATATAAGACATACTTAAACTTTTACTTATTTATGTCTTATTTTTTATCACAATATTAGTGTGTTTATGACAGGTTGAGTCTGCGCACACAAAATATGAAATAAAGGTTTGTGGAAAACTATTTCTGTATGAAATAATTAAACAATATAAAAAATTCAGAAATGTATAGTTAATAACTCAATTTTTTTTATACAGAAACAAATTTAAATTGCTACCAAATCATTCAAAATTTTGTTAAGACAGTTCTTTTTATTTATATTTGAATTAGCAAACTTTTATTAAAATTTTTAATTAAAAAAACTTGTAATTAAATAAACTAACCCTTTTAATTTACATCGATCAGACCGAATTTAAATTCTTTTTTAGTAACTAGTAAATGAGTGGAATGAGCTGACCATGTTCGGGACCGTTTTTACACCACTATGAAATACTCGGGTGAGGTTAAGAATATGTGGTTGAAACTTCTATATCTATCGTGATTAAGCATCCTCAATGCCTCGTATAATATAAAAGGAAAAATGCAGAAAGAGTTAGAAGAAGATAGCAGTGTGCAAATATAGATGACAAGCCTTCCAAATTCAAGGCTGAACGGCGAAGAGAAGAAGAAGGAAGCAGAAGAAAGAGAAGATGAAGAAAGCTTCTCGCGTGCCATGCAGCTTGTGAGCTCCGTNGTGCTACCGATGGCAGTGCAATCGGCGACGGAGCTGGGTGTGTTTGAGGTGCTGAAAGAAGCGGGTGAAGGTGCTAAGCTCTCTGCAAAGGACATAGCNTCCAAGATTTCCTGCACCAACCCAGAAGCAGCCTCAATGCTAGATCGTCTCCTCNCTCTTCTTTCCTCTCACTCCATTCTTCACTCTNCCCTCNTTTCCGACAACCTTGTCCCTCCCACCTTTCACAGGCTCTACTCCATCACTCCCCTCGCCACATTCTTTGCTCGCAATTCTGATGGGGTTTCATTGGGACCCTTGATGGCCGTGACCCTAGACAAAATCTTCCTACACAGCTGGTTAAACTCTCTTTCTCTCTGGATCTATCTTAACTATTATCATTTTATCTCCTTTTCCATCACTTTCTGACGCGTTTCTTAATATGCTGACTGTGTTTTTACATTCTTAGGAGTGAGCTGAAGAATGCAATTAGGGAGGGGGGTATTCCATTCAACAGGGTCTATGGCACCCATGCTTTTGAGTATCCAAGGTTGGACTCAAGGTTCAATAAAGTTTTCAACACAGGAATGATCAATCACACGACTTTGGTGATGAAGAGGGTTCTGGAATCCTACAAAGGTTTTGACGGGATAAAAAGTTTGGTGGATGTTGGTGGTGGTCTTGGGATCAACATTAAAATGATCACTTCAAAATACCCTCATATCCATGGCATCAATTTCGACTTGCCTCATGTCATTCAGGATGCTCCTTCCTATCCTGGTATCATCCTTACACCTTCCAATTCCGTGCTTGTGGAAAACTGAAAAAAAAAAATGATCTTTTCCTTCTTTTAAACACTGTTATTCGGTCAAATTTGAGTTTTACTAGACAATAACATAAGTAGTATCTACTACTTACTTTCTTTGTCAATTAAGTTTCTTTCTTATAATATAATCTGAGGTTTTCAGCATCTTAATGTTACAGGAGTGGACCACGTTTGCGGAGATATGTTTGAAAACGTGCCTAAAGGAGATGCCATTTTTTTGAAGGTAAGTGTAGTGTGTTAGTGGGAGTTTTGGTCCACACTCGATGTGGTACCCAAACAACATTTAATGTTGAATAATAGATCAATTTTTTATACAAAGTGCGTAATAATGAAAGGTGAAGAGAAAGAAAGTACGATAATAATTTTTTTAATTAATAAACTATACTTGTAACGTAGTTTTGTTTTTTACTGATAGTATATATATCATTCTATTAATTTTAAAGAAGAGATGAATGAATTTTGACTTTAATTTTAACCTCTAAACACATTCTATTCAAACTATTTTGGATTTTTCATTAATCAATACAAACTTTTACTAATGATGAGAATGAACCATTTATGAAATGAAAAAAATGTCAGACAAAGGAAGAAAGGTATGTACTAAAAAGGAAAAACGATATCTTTAAAGATAAGATCCGGAGTTTCTGGAAATAGAAAAATGCTATTTGCGGAAACTGAGGTGTCGTGTAGCGATGATTAAAAAAGGGATTTTTATTGAAAGTATACCAACCTCATTCATTGAGATTTGACAATAAGAGAACTGTACAGTGGATACTTCATGATTGGAGTGATGAACAGTGTGTGAAGCTGTTGAAGAACTGCTATGATGCAATTCCAGATGATGGAAAGGTGATAGTAATGGAAGCAGTTCTTCCAACAACACCTGAGACTAACAGTGCTGTTTATAAGGCAATTTTAGAATTGGATGTTTCGATGATGACTCAAAATCCGGGAGGGAAAGAGCGATGTGAGCAAGAGTTCATGGATTTGGCAACTGCAGCTGGATTTAGTGGCATCAGATATGAATGTCGTGCAAACATTTTCTCTGTTATGGAGTTCTTCAAGTAAGCCACACCATCTGTTTGCTTTTACGTATTTCGAATCAACAGAACAAGCTCATATGTATTATGTTATGTACACGTTTTCAGATTAATCAAATCAAATCAGATATTAACGTATCTAATTTAAACTTTATATTCATAACAACAAACACAATATTAGAACTTTCAGGAACAAAAATCTGCTTGCGTCCCTATGTAGGTTACTAAAATGAAATATTCATAGCCAATTACAGAAAAAGTATACAACACCATTTTCAATATTGTAACTAATATTCTGAATTAAAGTAAAACTTCCTTAATTTTTACATTTGCATTTTTTATTGACATGATATTCTACTTACAATACTTTAATAACATCAGAATCATATGATAATTTTTCAGGTTTTGATGAAAGAAACATTTAAAAAAATCATGACAAATAATATGATTGTTGATTTTTTTAATTTCACTTTTAGTTTAGGTCAATTTGGATTGACCTTTGACCTAAATTAGCTTGGCTAAACTTTCACATTGATTGATTCTGTTTGACTTTCAGCAACGGTCAACATAGATTGACTATATATTCGAAATGACTTATTTACTTTCAGTCACAACCTCCTCTCAGACTAACTATGCTCAATCTCTAACTCGGTTCGACTTTCAGTTCGAGCCGACTCAACTCAAATTATATTTAGGTTGACTCGACTCAATATTCGATCCAAGCTAATTGTGCTCGACCTTCAATCTAGGCTAACTCGGCATGAAACCCAGACCATCTTGGCTCAGGCCAACTTGCTTTACCATTAGCCCGGATTGACTTAGTTCAACTTTCGTATCAAACCAACTCTACTCAACCTTTTTTGTCCCCAAGTTAGGGGTTGAATTTCTGTTTTGTACCCGCTTTTAAAAATGAAGTTATTTGGTTCCCATGTTACAAATTTTATAAGAATTCAGTCCTTTCCGTTAAATAGATAGAACGGCGTTAACTGACTGCACTTTTCTTCTCTCTCCTCTGCTCTTTTTCCTGACACTTTCTTCTCTCTCTATTTTATTTCTCTCAGCATTAATTACTTGTAATTTTTTTCTCTCTCTTCCATCATTGACTTTTCCTCTCCCTTTTCATTTAATTGCTTTTTCCATGAAGGTTCACTAGCAAACCTATAGAGTCCATGGAATTATGTATCCCACCTGGGTTTCGGTTCCACCCAACAGATGAACAGCTTGTTGGTTACTACCTAGGTTTTGGTTCCACCTTCATTGTAGTTTACAAAATCATATAATTATTTACAATTATATTTCATTTAAATAATTATTTATAATGAAAAGTTATTTACAAAATAAATAAAAATAATTTATTATAAACAATTTACATTTATTTTTTTAATAACAATTTTATTATATTTTGTTATGATAAAAAAAATAGTAATTTTAGTAATAACTTTGAAATTTTATACTCTTTTACGTCATTGTTCTCTCTTCAACAAATAACTTCAAAATCCTTTAATTTTAAATTTAAATATGCTAAACAATATCTTTAGATATAAACAAAACAACGTTAAAATAAAAGTAAAAATTAATATATAAAATAATAAATTTGATTGTCTGAGTAGAATAAAATAATATTAAAATGTGTAGGAAGAGAGCATGCAGTTGAAGTGTTGAAGTGCAATGGAGGTGAGAAGCGTGTTGAAGGCCCTGCAACTACGACCAACCCATCACCTCCAAACTTGCTCCTCACGGAAAACACCTCCGCGCTTGATCACCTAGCTCTGATTCACCCCAAACCTTTATATCCAGAATGCCCTCGTCCTCATATGGTATAAATTTCAAACAATTTCAGCCTCCTTAGATTGAGTTTAGTTAGTAGACAACATGATGGTATAGTTGATTTCCCTCTCACCTCCACTACTCGTGATACTTCTATTGCTACGATTGTCATTGTCACTACCATTTAGTTGTTGCAACTACCATCAACACCTTTGTTGTTGTGGCACCACTGTCACCTGCACCATTATTGTTGATGTGTAGGGGGAAGAGGAAGACCTTATGACCCACATCCTAGAACATTTCTTCGGAGGATGATGACCTGCACATCCTTGAATAGATGTGTCATCCCTTGCAAAGAGAAACAAAATAACCACGGCCAGAGACACCTCGTTTTAGTTGTTCTAACGTGAAATGTTTCCTCATGGAGAATGCTTAAGATTTTAAGGAAACTGTTTTGAATTTTTCATTTTCAGTTAATGTTTCTTAGTCTGTAAGATTTTAGATCCATTTTACAAAAAGTTTAAGTAATAAATGATAGCTTCAATTAGCCACACTCACCCATACATTCATCTCATTTAGTTAAAATGGACTGCTGTGTTTCTCCATTTTCTCAGATAAACTTTTTAGTTAAAATGGACTGCTTTTTTCTCTCTCTTCCATTAATCTAATTAAGTTCAGCAATGTTGAATTGAAACCTAAGAGGCCATGCATGCAGAACTTGGGGAGGCTATCAAGTGCTGAACCATGGCCTCCCACACGAACTCCACCCTTTTGACAATTCTTTACCAGAACAACATAAACGGAATGCAAGTTCACCTGAAAGGTAGCGAGTGGGTGACGGTGCCACCAGTGAATGGCGGGCCTATGGTAAACGTGGGAGACTTGGGGCCTATGGTAAACGTGGGAGACCTGGTAATTAACTCTTGCGAGAAGAGTAGATAATGGTAGAAGAGAGAGAAAAATGTGGAGGTAGTCAATGAGGGAGAGAAACAGAAAAGTGAGAGAAAAAAGTGTCAGAGAAAGAACAGAGCATAGAGAAGAAAAGTAGAGTAAAATTAACGTCAAGCTACTTAACGGAAGAGACCTATTAACATCAAAATTAGTAATTTGCGGATCAAATTACATCATTTTTAAAAGCGGGTACAAAACAGAAATTCAGTCCCCAACTTGGAGACTAAAAAGGTATTTAAACCTTTTAAATAAAATAAAAAGAGTGAAATTTCAAATTTATTATATTTTTAAGTATATTTGAAATCATTATATTTCATTCACTTGAAATACTTTCTAAAATTCTTTAAATTTAAATTTTTTTCTAATTACTTTTCCAAACAAATCATTTGTGTAAAAAAATTTAAATTATTCAAATAAATGAATTACTCTTCTAAATTACCTCATTTAAATACAACATTAATGTTCATTCCACCCCTATACTTTATAAATGGATTGCTCTAAACTTTTAGGTCTAGAATTTTGTTTTGGAATATCCAATCCAAAAAAAAAATGCAGGGTTTTTATTATATTTTTAATGAAAATAGTTTGGAACTTACATGTTTTATGGGAGTGCAAAAAGAAATAGCATGAAAGTCAAAGGAATAGTGGAAAGGAAAGAAATGTGCGGATGACCATTATTTTTCTAAGATCAAGAAATAAAATAGTTTCTTTATTTAAAAGTTCTATAAGTTTTTTTTTTTTTTATTTAGAATCAAAATTAGACTTGGTAATCTATTATGTTAACATTTAATTAAACGTTTGTTTCACAAGTTATTAAAAGGTACATTTAATTCAATATTTTAATTCAATTTTACTTGGCAATATATGTTAACATTTAATTAATCATTTATTATAAAAGTTATTAAAAGGTACACTTAATTCAACTTTTTTAATTCAACATTTAATTAAATATTTTTCTCAGATTAAGAAATAGAGTAGTTTCTTAATTCAAAAAATTCTACAAGGTTTTTTAATTAGAATTAAAATTTTACTTGGCAATGTATGTTATGATTTAATTAAACATTTATTATAAAAGTTATTAAAGCTGTCTCATCAAAAAGTATATTTTTATTGTTATTAATAGGTAAGTTCGAATCAACATTTATTACCTTTAGCAAATTTTGACAATATTTTATTAGTCTATAACTTATATAAAATGAAAACAATAATGAACTCTAATTAAATATGTACTTAAAAGTCAACATAAATATAATAAATTAAATTTCATAAACTATGCAAAACATAAGTTAAAAATATGTTTCAATGAATTATAAAAAAGTAATTAACTTTTTTAAATTGTACAACAAAACAATTCAAGATTTAATATGATAATTATCACCGTTCCTTTATGATTTTTGTATAAAAATGTTTTTTATAAATATTTTTCATTAGAAAATATTACCTTAGATAAAAAAATTGTAATATTTTTATAGTCTAAAAGATAGATAAAATATTTATACCATTTAAATTAAAATTAGGAATATAACATTTTTTTTTAATTTAGTCTCATTAAGATCAATTTCAATAAAACATTAACCTTTTTAAAATAATTAAAATTTAAAATTAAAAAAAAATGATCATACGAAGTAAACTTGAATTTAATATTTCAATATAATTATTTATAGTTTGAAACCGTTTATAATACTTTTAAAAAAATTTAAATCTTAATAAAATATTTATCATAATTTAAATTTAAAATATTAATAAATTTAAATTTAATTGTGTAGTCTAAACTACACACAGTTTAAATAAAACATTTTGAATATTTTTGTAAGTTTAAAGTTAAGAAAAGTATTTACAATAGTTTTCAAATAATCAAAATTGATAATCCAAAGAATTTATCGCATTTTTTCATATTTAAAATTAAAAGAAATATAATCTTATAAAATTAAATTACAGTAGTAAAATTAATTAATCAATATCAATTTGGTTGCAAAAAGAAATAAATTATACTCTTTTAGTTAACTTGTTGAATATCAATCACTCAAAATTTTTAGGAATGAAAATATAATTTTTCAATTAACTCAAAACATTAAATTCAAAATTACTATAATCTATCGTCAGCTATCACAATTTATAATAACTTGAAAGTTTAAATTATGTAATGGAATCTATCCAGAATGCTTTGTGGAAAAATGATGCAGTGAGAACAGTTGCTGCTGTTATGTCTATTTCAAGGACCATACATTCAGACTCAGACTCACTAAAATACAAGTTTTCATTAATTTTAAAATGATATTTCTTATTATTAAAGTGATTCCATCATGTTTAAGTTAAATTATAATGAGTTATTTTAAAAAATCAAATGAAACTGAAAACAAATTAAATATTAACTAATAATAATAATAAAATACTGAACACGGTATCATCATTACATTTTAAATATCTTTTTAAGAAAAAGTAAATTGTTTATTCATTTAATGAGAGTAATTCAAATATCTTCTAGAGACTACTTTGAACAATCTAAGTATGACCAAAGAACTTTCAGTTTCAACAATATTCCATTCATTTCCACTGAAAGATAGCATAGCGGTCTGATTAGGAATTTTTTGTTTACTCTTCTTTTGTTGACTTAATGAACACTCTTTCCAATTCCAATTCATTCAAAATTATAAGTAAAGTTTCATTCTGTGAAGAGTCAAACTTAACTAATGTAATAACTTTTGACTAACAACAGAAATTATTATGTTGTTGGCATGAGTTGGTGTCTATAAAAAGGTGAATCGCCAGGTGAACCGAAACCTGCATTGCAGAAATCAATATCACTATAACTGTTGTGTGTCAGGTTTTTGAACTGCCATGGCTGAAATGTTAGAATCAAGTAGAAAGGTTGTGAATGGGAGAGAGGAGTATCTTAAAAGGGAAGAAGAAGAAGAAGAAGAAGATGAGTTGGCGTTTTGCATGGAAAAGACGGTTTCTTTTGTGGTTCCAATGGCTTTGAAAACATTGTCTGAGCTGAGGGTGTTTGATATCTTAGCCAAAGGTGGCAAACTCTGTGCGAAAGAGATCGCAGTTGAGATAGGAAGCAAGAACCCTGAAGCTCCTGCAATGTTGGATCGTCTTCTTAGCCTTTTGGTGAGTCACTCTCTGCTATCTTGTTCCATCTCTCAACAAGAACCACACCCTCAGAAGTTCTACACCCTCTCTCCTGCTTCCAGATATTTTGTCACTGATCCTCAAGCTGTATCATTGGGATCCTCTGTCAAATTACTTCTGGACGACATCTTCTTGAAAAGCTGGTAACTTTTTCTTACCCTTATTCATGGAACATAAATCTTTTCCTAATTTTCAGTTGTTTTTCGTTTTCTTTCGAGGCAACAAATTATTGAGTTGTGGGGTGTTGACTCAGGAGCGAACTGAAAGGAGCAATCCTAGAAGGGGGTGTGGCATTCGACAGGGCCCATGGCATGCATGCCTTCGAATATCCACGTGTGGATCCTAGGTTTAACGAGGTTTTCAACAACGGTATGATAGGCCTCACCACTGTATTTATGAAGAGGATTCTTGAGTTATACAACGGTTTTGAGCATGTCACAAGGCTCGTCGACGTTGGTGGAGGTTATGGAGTCAACCTCAAATTGATCAAATCCAAACACCCTCACATTCAGGCTATTAACTTTGACTTGCCTCATGTGGTGGAAAATGCCCCTCTCCATTCAGGTATGATCTCCAGTTCTTCATCTATGATATGAACTCTGAGATACAAGTAATAAACTCACGGTTGTTCTAATCTGCAGGTGTGGAGCATGTGGGAGGAGACATGTTTGAAAGCGTTCCTTCAGGAGATGCGATTTTTATGAAGGTAAATATTGTGAAGCAACGATTTTTGATGTGTTTATCAGACGATTGATTGACATGATAAGTTGGTGTGGATAACAAATTTCAGTGGGTACTTCATGATTGGAGTGATGAACATTGCGTGAAGCTGTTGAAGAATTGCTACAAAGGGATTCCTGATGATGGAAAGGTTATTGTGGTGGACTCAATTGTGTCGACGGTGCCGGAGAGAAGTGTTACTGCTAAGAGTGCTTTGGGATCTGATGTTATAATGATGACTGAAAACCCAGGAGGGAAAGAGCGAACACGCCAACAAATCATAGAATTGGCAGAAGCATCTGGGTTTAGTGGGATCAGATTCATATGCTCTATATGTGGGAACTGGGTTATGGAGTTCTACAAGTAATGAATATTATTATGCAGAATGTGAAATTCTACCATAGAAGAACATGGGAAAGTAGTGCTTATAAGATGATCTCCATGAATAATATATTATCATAAAGAATGTCTTGATTTTTCTTTTTAATAAAGAGGACATGTTGCACCTTTGAATAATGAATGACACATGCAATTAATGAGTTCGTAGCATTAATGAGTTCCTTAAAACCTATGTTAAATAACTTTTAATGTCAATTTTTGCAAGTCGTAAATAATTTTGTAAGATTCACGTAATAACAGAATGTATATAAGTACTTTTACTTTTAAGAATTTAATGTCTAATATCATGGTTTAATAACATGGGTATACCCGGAAAGTAATGTTATTTGGTGAACTTATACCTAACTTTGTTCTGTTCAATTGATGAGGATATGAATATATCTTTACCTAATGCAGAAAAGATTTTTGACACTTTTGAACACTGTAAAACTAAAATATATCCATAAATGTTTCCTCTTATTAAAACCACTTCTAAACTTTTTAACCTTATCTATTTCTTAAAAACTTGGAATAATTCAACCCTAAAACACGGGACATAGTTATGAGTAGTACTATTAATATTATTTTCATTTTACTTAACTTTCACGTAAAGAATCACATCAAATATGTAACCTTTTGGTTTGAGAGTGAACTCCTTTCATGAAAATTGGTTTTGTAGAAAGATCTATTTCTTTTCTAATAGTAATATAATACCATATTTGTGGATTTTGGAAAGCATTATTAATTATTTTTCCGATAAGTTGCTTGGACATATTTTTCCCTCTTCCAAGCTTTAAATAGGCTTTTAAATAAGGTGTGTTCAAGTTATGTTTTTAATTAGGTCAACTTATAGATATAAAGGGATTTATAAATTTGAACGTGTAGAAGTTAAAAAAAAAGGACTTACATTATGTGTTAGCTTAAAACGTTGTCAAAAATGAGCTAGTCATATTAAATATTTTGTAACAAATTTAATTGTATATTTTTTATTTAGTAAGTTATATGATGTGACATATATAATACTAACCTATTTCGAATAGTTCCCTTTCTGCTTATGCTCCATTTGCTTGAAGTAACTTAAGATTAATAGTGTTGATGCTCTCTTTTACAAGTTATTTTAGCAATATGCTAAGGATAGGTCTTGCAGAAAATGAAATGAACAAAATGATAAGGTATATATATATATATCATTCAAATTCATGCATTAACTGAACTAAAATGTTTATCATGTTGAAGTAGATTTGATATATTAAAAATATTACATTTATTTTGAGGCTAGATTACATTACATGGGATGAAGTATGGTCAGAAGCTTATTGGGACAAAATGAAGCACGGTTGCATCTTCAACAAAATGCTGCAAGATAGATCTCTATTGCATCTCACTGCTTTAGCTGCTCCCAAGTATTTCATTATATGTTTCTTTTACCTTTCTTAGAAAAGCTTCCCTGTAACACCATGCAACCAGATTATATATATGGAAATAAAACATTCATCATCAACTTAATTCATGCAACAAAATCATACTAAATTATCAACAGAATCCGGCTCTACCTGTCTGGCTTGAAAACTATGTTCTTGTAAGCAAACCACTGCAAAGAAAGACAAATTGAAGATGAACTACTATTGATGATCATTTTCAATTGAAAACAGTTCAATGAACTTACCCCAGTGTAGCCAATGCCTACAACCTCAAGAACTCCAGGAATTAAAGGAAGCCTATCAATTGCCTGTTTTACAAGTGACAATCATTGCTTATGTTATAACTTACCTCAGAAACAACTTGATTTAATGCATTTAATGGCAACACAATACAAAATTCAGTATTAAAAAAAGCCTACTGAGATCATTCCTGCTGAGCCCCACAATGCAACCACACCAGCTACGGCCAGCGAACTCACTGCATATTTATCTTCAACTTTCTCCCACTACGTAGCCAACATTAATTAGTAAAGTCAGAAACACGATACCAACTTCACATGCATCACCCTTTTATAATTAGCACAAGTACGTTACTTGATCAGATAATTTGAGATCCTTACAGCTTCTTGAATAGTCTTCACAATCTCTGGCGTCTCAGCAATGGCAAGCTCAGTTGTGGCAACTTCTGCTGCCGGTGCCTCTCTTGTGGTAGCCATTCCCATAACATTTCGAGCAATCCTGCGACCTGAAAGAATCAACCTTGAAAAGTTGATAACACTCTAGAAATATCCATGATTCACAGACCGATGGGCATGACCCATATGAAAAAAGTGGTAGAGAGAAGCAGAAAGTTATAATCTTGACGAGTAAAAAGTTATAAGAGAAAAAATTGATGAAGTTGTTTATGAAATCTGAGGAAGGTTTTGAGGTAATTGACTTACAGAAAGCAGCAGTTTTGGAAGGACGAGTCTGAGAGTGGACAGGTGGTGGAGGGAGAGTGGGAAGGGTGACACATTGTGGGGAAGAAGATGGTGATTGCCTTGGAGCCTTGGCGTCAACAAGGGTGGAGGAAGAGGATAAAGAGAGGGTGGAGGAGGAGGTTGAGGCCATTGCAAGTACTGGTATGAAGGATTCTGAGGACAGCACGGAAAGAATATAGATTATGTTGGTGAGATATTTATTTGGTGTGTTTGTAATTTTGTTGGCATAGATATGAATTTGGAAGTGCTTCAGCCACTGAACCACTCATTTGTTCTGATTATGGATAGTGTGATGACATGGCTTGTAGTTTTGTAGGATAGGGCTTTTATGGTTTTTCCTTGGATAGGAGGTTCTTGGTTGCCTTCCCTTTTCCAAATCAAACTCTTTCTTTACAATCATGCAAAAATATCTTTCATCTATCTAAAATCTGAACAAACACCTTCACAAGATATTTCACTAAAGATATTTCATTAAAGACAATTATATTTCAACAATATTTTAATATCATTTACCTATCATTTTATAATTAGTTTATATTAGTATTTATAATTATTATTATTAATTTTAGAATAATTTTACATCAATCACAAAATAACAATGTTAAAATATTGTTATCCTTTCATTAATGTCACTGTTATGGTGAAATAAAGAATTACCCGACATAATTGGTAGGATAAAAGGAAAGAAATGGATAATGGCCCATGGATTCCACTGGAGTATATATGCACCCCCAGTTTTTCTTTCTGTACTGCCAAATTTTTTTAAATACTTTAAATGACTTTCTTGTGACTTTGACTAGATAAAAACATAATTATTCTCTCAACAATCCTCCCCCTTCACATTTATTCTAGTGTCTCTTCCCATCTTACAATCTTTTTTCTTCGAATCTCCACCTCACAAGCACATTCTATTTTATTTTGTACATCTTTTTTACACACATTCTTCTTTTCACAACACTCCACAAAAGTAAAATTTATTTTTGTTTTTACTTTTATATTGTTTATTTATTTAGAACTAACTTGATTCAAGAGTTTAGATGGTTAATTTTGGTAAATAGGTGAAACGGATTTAGAAATCTATAATAAATGAAATATATCATTTTTAAAAATAAATACCAAATTTCAAAAGTAAGTTTTAGAAAACTTTTGGAAACGTTATAGAAAATGATTTAAGAAATACAATGCTAATCACATTTATCAAAGCTAGGTATATGTCACTAACAATGACATTAGGACCACACTTAGATATTAGAAATAATCCTTTTAGCCTATCAAGAGTTCGAGTAAAATTATTTTGACATTCCTTTAATAAGACTACCAAAGTAGTTGAGAAAGTCAACCATGTTGATGTCACACTAACAATCTCAAGTAATAACAACTATATTTTTTGGTTTTGTATGTGTTACCAATCAAGAATCACAATGTTAAATGCATTCAACAATTTTAGTGATCAGAATGTGTCTAGAATGTCACTAAATTCGTCGACACATTTACATCAATAAATATATATAGTTGTTGTAATTTAGTTTTAGAACATATCAATGATTGTTTGTAAGTATATCTTGTATTATATAATTGTTTAATTATCGTCACATTACACTCATTATTTTCTTTTAAAGTAAAGAGAATTTTGTAGGCTTCACTTGACTCTTATTCATATTAATAAGCAATGAATATTCACTAGGTTTTATCCTATCAACATAAGGGTGATCAACTTAATTTTTTGGCAAAATTATGGTTATGATATCCACACATTACCTTCAAGATTCATCAATCCCCATTACCAATTGGTTTTCCTCTTAATTTAAAAGAACAATCACACTTCGTTCAACATTAATTAGATTTGTATTTCCCATAATTTCCATCACTTACATATCCTAACAATACATATGTCTTTCTTCTAGGTTGATCATTAACTTTATCAAACCTTATAATCACAACAATAAAACCAAGATGAAAAAAAATACCTCAAAACCATTGATTAACTCATTATGCGTAGGAAAAATCTCATCGATGGTGAAGTTATTAGTATTAATCTCCCTCGCACATATCATTGATAAAAGAAAAAAAATCTGAATGAGTTTTCATTTACTTGTGATTCCATAAAACTTAAGCTTAATCTTTCGCCTTAAATAACAACACTGTAACTATTTACAACATGACATGAGCATTCAATATCTCCCTTGTACAATAATAATAATAATTAAAATAGAGATCAACAACAAATTTCATAAAACACAAAACACTAAATAAGTAAAATAAAAAACAAAATAGAAAAAATAAATAAATAAAGAATCGGATTTCAAAATTCAAGATAATCTTTCACCGAATTTCAAAATTCAAGAAAATTCTTCATTGAATTTCGAAATCTGAAAGATAACAAAATCGAATTTCAAAATCCGAGAAAATAGAAAACCAAATTTTGAAATCTAAAAAACATCTAAATCGAATTTCTAAATCTGATATAGTCCTAAATTGGATTTCGAAATTCAACACACTTTTACACTGAATTTCAAAATATGATAGACTCTTAAATTAGATTTTGAAATTTGACATGTTTAAAATCCAAGACAATGCTAAACCAAATTTTGAATTCTAATACATTTTTAAACTATATTTAAAATTCGATACACTTCTAAATCAAATTTCAAAATATTTGAAATCTGAGATATTCATGGACTTCAAAATCCAATATTTATTCTAAACTGAATTTTCCATTCTACAAAGCATATTTCTAAAACAATAAATAATTACAAATGATTCTTGTAAAGAAAATCGACAATATCTCTAAACTTCGATCAAAATGAAGATGAAATAAAAAATTCTTTCGTTGAGAAAAAAAAGGTTGTTGAAGAAGAAGAACAAGAAGAAAAACTCGTTGTAAGGAAGAAAAGAACACTCAAAGAAGACAAAAACACCGTTAAATATTTCATGAAAATGACTTGAAAGTAAGGAAAGAAGTAAATATAGCAGTGCCGATAGCAAATACCAGTGGGCTTACAACTCCAAACAAACTTGAAAAGAAAGGAAAGGGATATTACTTTCACCCCACAATTATTAATCTTACCTTAATAATTACTAAACTGCACACTAACAGAAAAATATTCAAACATCACCACTATTACTACCCTTGTTGTCACTATTGCCACTATTGTATAGAAAGAAGAACAGAAAAAAATGCAGAAAATAACTCGTTTCGGTAAACTCCTTCCAAAACACTGTAAGAATATTTCAAAAATATAATTTAGAAGGTATTATTATATGCATTTTGGAAAGCTTAATTCTAAAAAGCTTGATTCGTAATGCATTTCACACTTCCTAATTTTTATTCTGAAAATTCTGAAATGTTTCTGAAATATATAATCGGGAAATCACTTTTACAAAATGTAAAATCACCATTTTGAAAATTTGGGGAGTCCACGAAGAAATTATGGAGTACAAGAAGCAAAAGCCAGATCATATTTTAATATAGAACTTTAAAACAAAGATAATTGATACGAGAAGAAATTTCCAACTTAACTTTTAAAATTTTGCAGGAAGATAATGAAAAAGTTATAATCTTGGACCCTTTGAATAAAAAGTACATTAAAAAAGTGATTCCTTTACCTACTAAGCTTTGGTTCTTCATTCCACTATGCACATAAAAGGGAATCCAATACCTTCACAACAAAACTTCACTCTCAAAATCAAACTCCAATGGAGGAAGCTTCGTATATAGATGCTATGCTCACCATTCACTACCTCAGAATTTATACCATTGTTCTTTTATCTCCTATCTTTTATTCATTTCAGATTATATTACTTATTATATTTTTAATTATGCTTTCATCTTCATCTTTATTGATTTTTTAGATCACTTTGCTGCACCCATTGCAGCACAGTTGAAAAAGCTCCATTCACAAACAATTTGAGGAGTAAGAGAAGAAACACGCATACCTTCTCATCCTGGTTCCTCTAAATTAATAAAAACATAACCTTGGAAATTCTTTCACTTTTACCTTTCTAACACACTGAATTTGCAAATAAACTAACACCTATACATAATTTTTCTGGTAAAAAAATAGAGTTGCACATTATTACACTGAATTGAAGACAGAAAAAAAAAAAAAAAACATCATACGTCGACATCGCAGGGTGTAACTCCGAGGAGAGGAACCGGACCCACCAAACCTTTCTTCAAACCCATCAACACATCGCACTTCACATACAGTCCATAGTGCGCTGTTTTGATGGCACCAGCTTTCCACCTCACCCTGCCTTGAAATATGAGCCTCAGACCCACCACCCCATAAGCCTCGTCCACCACCAACCCGTTTGACACCTCCACCGACACCGGCACCGCCGTCCCTCCGATCACTGGCGATACCGACACCGCGGTGTGTTTGCCCTGGTGCAGCGGCGGCAGCAGGACCTGAGGCGTTATGGCCTGGTTCCTGTAGGAGACGAAGGCCGATAGTCTGTCGTAGTAAATGGAGACGCGCCTGTTGGGGTTCTTTATGAGGACGGAAAATTGCATGGTGGTGGACATGAGCGGTGGGGTGGTGGCGTTGAGGCCGTAGATGGCGGCTCCGATCACCGTGAAGCGGGGCTTGTTGGGACGGTAGACCAGCCAGAGCACGAGAAGAGTAACGCCAGCTAAGAGGAGGAAGATGGTGATGGCCGTGCATGCTGCGCGTCTGGGATCATTGGAATGTTTGTCCTTCGACATTTTTCCTTTGTTGCAGTGTGTGACTATGGAGTTTGGCAGTGAAGAAGAGAAAAAAAGATGGAGAAATGAGATGTCAATATAGGAGAGGAATCTAAGAGCAAATTGTTTAGTGCTTTTACTTCACATTTTTTTCATATATACACGTGTCTCTGTCTCATTTTATTTTGTTTTTTTGCTTATGATAAGCAACTCTCATTCTTTACACACTTTAATCATGTTTTGTATATCCTTATCCAACAATTCCTTATTTTAACTAACTCTCTTCAAAAGAAAGATGCTGTAATAATGTTATATAGATCGCAAAAGTCACAAAGGAGAGTTGGAAGTGCTTTTACATCTCTTTCAATCCAATTTTTTTCTTCTTTACTTGTTATCCCTTTCACTTTATTTTGCCTATATCTTGCAAATAATGTCAGTTTTTCTCTCTCATTTCATTCTAATTACACTTGCTTTAACTGTCATGTGAAGATGAGTGAATAAAAACAATATGAATTAACTAATTAATTACTTTATAAATAGTCAAACCTATATTGAAAATCAAATGTGGAACCAACAAAGTTCACTGCTTTCTTATGCAACCTTATGTTAAAAAAACAAAAAGAATAACTTCCTTTCATGGGGTCTCTGGTTTTTGCTCTGGAAAATAAATGAAGCACCAAAAGAAAACAAAAGTAGAGGAGAGGGAACCGAAAGAAGAGCTAAGTGCCTCGATTTGACTCCTTTCGCCGACATATGGATAAACTTAGACTTAAAAAAATGAACAGTTTCTGCATGCAATGAAAGAGAGATGAGATAACAAGCACTTATGTGTTTTCTATTCAGTTATACACACGTTTGGTTCTGTTTGGACCTTACCTCGCAACATCCTACAGCAAACTCAACATAATGTGATGTGTTTCCCACATCTGCTATGCACGCGTCCCATACAATTTATGCACATCAAACATGTTAACACTATTTATGTTTTCGTTGCCCTAATTAAGACCTTCAAAACTGATTTATCCAAATTATTAGATAACGTTAAAATCTATCACTAACTCTATTTAAAAAATTTATTGCTATATTTTTTATCTAAACATGAAGTCTAGTAGTATTAGACATTAAATTTCGCAACAATTAAAAACATAAAAATAGAATCTGAAAATAATATATTAGCAGGAATTAGGAAAAGAAAAGTGAAATACATGACATGAACAAAGGGGTCCAAGTGCTTTTCCCAATGTTCAGTGATTAAATGGGGCTCAAATGATGAATGGAAATATTAAAGAAAGATTACAATCCATATAAAATATAACTCCATTTTACATCTTATTTCAACCCTTTAAGATGAAAGCATACTACCACTGCCTATATAAGGATAACCCTATACTAGCATTCAATTGAGAAACATATACACGAGGTAAAATCAAAATTTCAAACCAATCCTACTAAATAATTACAATTCTACATTCTAAAAGACAACCAAGATGACCAGTCATAAGAAAATACTAACAACGCTAAAAGGTAACATATTTCACCAGACACACTACACCTATAGTTAATCCTTGTCGAGAGAGGCAAATCAGTTCTGGAAGTCAAATTTTAATTCAGTGATGAAGGTAATTTCAAGAAGCCATAAGAAAATAATTTCAGGAATCACCACCCAGATCTGATACCGGATGACCACTGTCTACTTGGCGAACAAATTGCCCTTTCACCCGAGGGCGCTGCTCTGCCAATCTCTTCCGGCTTTGATATCGGACCTATGCAAAAAAATTCAACAATAAGCAGCTGCTTATTCAACAATAACCAAACATGTTAGTCTAAGCAAAATAGATAGGAAAGTAATCACAATTTAAATGGTGAGATTTTTAGTTAAAATATGGTATAGGAATTTCAAAATTGACTAGACCCGCTAATAACATAAATGTTAAACTAATGAAGTTTCAAATCCTAAATTTCAGAAATACATGGGAGCAAGCAATTGCATGACGCCCCGATAATGCCTTTACCATAAATATTTCAGAAGTAGCTCTTTTCAGAAGCAGTAATAGCACGGTAGCAATACCTTTTTCTCATAGCATCTGTCTTTCCGCTTAAGTCGAAACTTTGTTAGAGCTGCTTCTCGTTGGCTGGTGCGATGAGAATCTGTCCCTATGAATCCATCATGACTGAAGTGACCAATATCAGTGAAACTTTCGTGGTTGTCCTTGGCTACCTTGGCTGAAGTAGTATTTCCATCACTTGTGCAGCCTATGCTTCTGTATACACCACTACAATTATGATTTGTTGTATCATGGTAAAGGGCAGTATCAGCAGTCTGACTAGCAGCAGGAGAGTCCTGTGTCTCAAAATCCAAATGGCTTTGGTCATTTACATTTTGAATTGAATCATGGGTTGCATCGTCAGAGCAGTGATGATGTTTTGAGTTCCGACTTTGAGGATTAGACTGGGAGGAAGTACTAGTGGGAAACGGAGAACTCTCTTTCTGGAACAATGATTTTGGAGTCCATATGGTATGGACACCTGATTGAGAATAAAGCATAGAAGGGAAGACATTTCCATTTCCAGTTGATTTGTGATCATAAGTAACCCCATTAGCAGGAAAGAATACAAGTTGACTGTTCGGTAATTTTGGATCAACTTGTCCAGATTGACCAATATCTGGAGTGGTGATTTTCTCCTTAATTTGATCTTTTTCACCACAATGATGAGAAGTAGTTGCATTTTCAAATAACTTAGGAGATTTCTGAGAATCATGACTAACGTTTGTTAATTTTGCAGAGATAGTTGATGGTGTTGGACAAAGGGGCTGCAACAATTTACTACTACCATACCTGCAATTTTTTTTTTATAACAAATTATTAAAAATTATCTGTATGTTTTGGAAGTTCAAAGCAAGAATTGGTACTTATTTCTTGACCTACAACAATAGCAGGCAAGTAGAGAACTCACCTAGAAAAGGCAGAAGCATTTGAATGGTTCAATATTTGCCTTTCCTCAAATACAGCTTTGTACGAGCCTCCGGGAAAATATCTTCTTATAGAAAGTTCCAGTTGTGTATCAAAGTCAAACTTGGAAACGTTACCACTACTGACACTACATTTTTCATCAGTGCTCTCTGGAAGTGTATTGAATGTACCAATCAAGTCAATGGCCCCAGTAGACGGACCTTCCAATTCATCAATGCACCCACGAATATCAACACTAATTGCAGGATTGGCTTTGCTCAACTCTATTCTTAGAAGTTCATCTTGATTTCTTATTTCACCGAAATCATATCCTTGACCTGGCCTTAAGCCTGTTGGTTTAAAAGTTTTGTCGCACCCTTCATCTTCTGATATAAATATTGATTTGGCTGCAATACATGCTAATTGTAACTCAGTAACAGAATAAGGGCCAAAGATTTGAACAAAAGTACAAAATAAAGGAAATTTGCGCACCTCCAGCTTTGTCATTATGCTTATCTGATTCCCTTTCACATTTTGTAGAGTTGTCATGCTTAATTGTGCCATCGCTCAAATTTGAAGAACTCTTCAGCTGTGAAACATCCTGAATATTTTACATGCATGTACTTTCAGCTACAAAAAATGGAGGTGTACAAGTTCTCCCTACATAGGAATTGGCAAAACATGCAGTTTCTATATAAAGTCACGAAACCAGCCTAACCTATAAAGGAAAATTTCCCAAGTTGGGAGTGGCTTCATATAAATGTAATGGAAAATGGATTCAAGGTTTATGTCTTTGTAACTTACTCATGCCAAGCAATGAAAGTGTAGAAAATACTTCAGGAATTGAATTAGTACAATAAAAAATTAGTTGCTGTTTCACACCTAATACTGAAATCTGAGAAACTGACATATGTAACAGTCATATTACAGCATGCTATTTCAGTGAAAGTTTAGAGGCTGGAAGAGAAAAACTTACTTGAACCTCACTTGTTTTCTCGCTGCATTCATTATTTTTTGGTGTAGAAGCCACAGAACCGCTAGAATCATTGCTAGCAGCATGATTTTCTGCAGCAAAACCAAGTTCAATCTGTGGCAGTGTTAAATTTTGAGGAGGCCCGCTTATATATATATATATAGAAAACATTAATTGAAGCAAGAAAAGGAAAGTAAATATAAGTCAAAGTAGTAAGTTCACACTAGTATAGACAAAAGAAATATCAAAACATTGCCAGAATAACATTGAAGAATATGACGTACGACATGCCTTCTCCACACATGCTGCCACAAGTTTCTTAGCTCATTCTTGCGAACAGGTTTTATAAGAAAATCAGCTGCACCTTTTAACATGCATCTGAACACCATGCTAACTGAATCGTGAGAAGACATCACTGCAAAATCATCATAAGGTGAGAACAAATTTGAGTCCATTAGCCATATCTAACTACTAACAGCACCTAGTCAACTCATACTTATGACGGGAATGTTTTTGCAAACGTCATGCTCCATGATTAAACTAAGAAGTGAAAATCCAGATATTGATGGCAAATCCACTTCAGTTAATATGAGATCTATGTCAGATGCTTTGTTCTTCAATGTCTCCCATGCCTTTAGGCCATCACAAGCTGTGGCAACTGCATGTAAAAAATTGCAATTAAGAAGTTCATAAGCATCTTGAGCTTTAGGGTAAACTCATTTTTCAAACACTACCGTGGAAGGAAATAACTCACAGAGTGCACCACAAAATACACATTCGCATGAAACAATACCCTTTATTTAATTAAAAGAAATAACAAATTATTCAGTTCAAGCAAACCAGATTGATAGCCAGTTATTGAAAAATCTAGCTGTGTTCGTTTTTTTACATTAACCACGTTTAAAGAGTAACGAAAGGTAGTTTTCATTTTCTCCAGAAACATAATTTAAACAATATTGTTTTTTTAAAAAAAGAAAAGACCAAAAAAAAAAAAAAAACCTTTGTAACTGCATTTACGGAGAAGCGCAGCAATGATCTGTCGAGTAGAATCATCAGCTTCCACAAGCAACACCCGAAGCACCATGCGAGGCAGAAAACGTTCCCACCGAACCATGGAGGCATTGTTGCTCTGTTCCTCCTGAGTCTGCATCACACCCTTCTCACCCGCCACTTCACCCATTCTCAATCAATTTGCTTCTGCTGCATTAATCAAAAACACCACACCAAAACCCTAATTGAACGCTAGAAAAGTAAGAAGAAGAAGAGGAGGAGGAAGAAGACCTCATGCTGAGTCTTAAGTTGTGCAGTGAAAATATCTTAAAAGTCTGCTAAATTGAGTGGAGGCAGACAGAGAGAGAAAGAGAATTTCAGAATTTTCAAACCGCCTTCTATACTTTGCTTCACAACCGCGAAAATCCTACAAAATATCTTCTCGCCATATGCCACATACATGCATAGATACATGCGAACGTGAATCTCATCACTCTCTCAGATCTCAACTTCCACCGCATCTAAACGTGCCATGTTTCCCCTTCTGACGTGTCCCATTCTCAACCATTGGTTATTATACACGTGCCTCATTCATATTCCGAGAAATGCCACGTTGTCTACGCGCCACCACATTTTGGAGGTCTTGGTGGCCACTGTGACACGTGGAGTTAATTATGTATAATCGTTTCTGCTTCCGTCACCCATCAGAAGCGAAGAAGAAGACGAGATGCAGAGGGTCTTTGTTCGATCCAAAACCCTAATTTCGGTTTCTTCCAATTGCATCTTCTTCCCTCCATCACTACCCTTTTACTTCCAAAATCAACAAGCTTTCCACAGCAACAGCAATGGGAACACCCCTTTCGGATCACCAACTCGAGTTCAGAAGCTGATAGCTTCGCAATCAGACCCTCTTTTGGCCAAAGAAATCTTCGATGTGGCCTCTCGCCAACCCAACTTCCGCCATACTTACTCAACCTATCTCATTCTCATCCTCAAGTTGGGTCGCTCCAAACACTTCTCTCTCATCGACCATCTCCTCCGCTGCATCAAATCCGATTCTCACCCCATCACCCCCACCCTCTTCACTTACTTGATCAGGGTCTACGCAGAAGCCGATTTGCCCGACAAAGCCCTCAAAACCTTCTACAACATTCTCCACTTCAATTGCAAGCCTTTGCCCAAACACCTTAACCGCATTCTCGAGATCCTCGTTTCCCACCGTAATTACATTCGTCCCGCCTTCCTTCTCTTCAAGGATGCTCACAGGTATGGGGTGGAACCCAACACCAAGTCCTACAACATTCTCATGCGCGCGTTCTGTCTCAATGGGGACATTAGCATTGCCTACTCACTGTTCAACAAAATGTTCAAACGAGATGTTGTGCCGGATATCGAGTCTTACCGGATTTTGATGCAGGCCTTGTGTCGGAAGAGTCAAGTGAATGGTGCTGTTGATCTTTTGGAGGATATGCTCAACAAAGGGTTTGTTCCTGATTCTTTGACTTACACCACTTTGTTGAATAGTTTGTGTAGGAAGAAGAAGCTCAGGGAGGCTTACAAGCTTCTCTGTAGGATGAAGGTCAAAGGGTGCAATCCTGATATTGTTCATTATAATACTGTTATACTAGGGTTCTGTAGAGAAGGGCGCGCTCACGATGCTTGCAAGGTTATTACTGACATGCGGGCCAATGGGTGCTTGCCTAATCTCGTGTCCTATCGTACTTTGGTGAGTGGCTTGTGTGACATGGGAATGCTTGATGAGGCTAGTAAGTATGTCGAGGATATGTTCTGTAAAGGTTTTTCTCCTCATTTCTCTGTTGTTCACGCCTTGGTGAAGGGGTTTTGTAATGTTGGTAGGGTTGAGGATGCTTGTGGAGTTCTTACTAAGTCTCTTGAACATGGGGAAGCTCCGCATGTGGATACTTGGATGATCTTAATTCCTGTAATATGTGAAGTGGATGATGGTGGGAAAATCAATGGTACTTTGGAGGAAGTTCTTAAGATTGAAATAAAAGGGCATACTAGAATTGTCGATGCTGGCATTGGTTTGGAGAACTACTTGATTAGGAAGATACGAGCCAACTCCACCAGAGTATTCTAAAACTTATGTAGGACTTACAACTTGCAATCAATGCTCTTTTGTCATTCATATTGAATCTTTGTGGTATGTTTGTTACTCCGAAGAATCTGGCTCGCTTTTCTCAGATAACCAAGGTTTGCAAGTGACGATGTTGTTTGTTGAATGCCAATCATAATTATGCAACTCGGCTGGAAAATTGTCATAATACAATACACAAGTTTATAGTTGCAGAATTAACTGACTGAATAACTTCATGCAGGTGTTTCCGGCACCAGCTGAGGAGAAAACATAAAATCTTGTCAGACTGAGTTGGCATATTGCAGCAATGCTTTCAAGCGAGCTTTGACCGCTAGCAGAGAAAAACTTGTGTCAACCATAACACCTCGAATAAGACCAGTGTTAGACCGCGATGAAACAAGTAGCTATGAGCTTTTAGAGGCTGAGAATGCAGATAATGAGGTGAATGACCCATGGGTTCAGAGACTTCTCCATACTGTTGAGACAAATGTGGCATGGCTGCAACCACTAATGACTGCCAACACTTTGTTCATGAGTATTAACCTCATTGTGTAAAAGGCTAAAAGTCATTATGATGCAGAAAAGATTTAGCTCGGCAGTCTTCTGTATAACCCAGATGCTAGAGCTTTGGAAAGTCATTTCAGTGTCATGCCTCAGAACTGTTAAGGGACAAGTTCGCACGCCTTACTCAAATGGCAACGATTCTAAATTTAGAAAAGATTTGAGATTCTAGATTTCTTGGGTGAGAACCCTTGACCTATATGACCTGGAGATTAACTCCAGGAGAGGTTAGGGGTGTGTTGGGTCTGCGGGTTGGTTCTAAACTAGAAGCAGTAGCTGCTGTGAAGTTGTAATATCAGTTAATATGGTCTCTTCACATTTTTTTTTCTTTAAATTTACATCCGATAAGTATTACACTTTCATTCTAACTATTGCTGTTTGGTAAGTTAACTCACAATTTGTTGTGTGAGTTGCATTGTTAGCTTCAAATAAAGAGTAAGCAAGAGCATTCAAGTTTGCCACCGGAGAGGCTGAGATATTAAGCATATATACGGACCAACCTGTGTAAAATGGTTTTCTTTTTGTAAATCCATTTGGAACATTCTTGTATTTTTTGTTTTTTTTTTTATTTTGCAAATCAATTTTAAGACTTAGTTCTTGATTGTTCAGTAAATATTAAGCATATATACAGATTATCCTGTGTAAAATGGTTTTCTTTTTTGTAAATCCATTTGGAACACTTTTTTTTTATTTTGCAAATCAATTTTGAGAATTAGTTCTTAATTATTCGGTAAAGTTACGTTCCGCGTGTTTTGGATAATTAATTTGTATTGAAACAATTATATTGGCATAGTCCAAAGTACTTTACAAATTAATGTGATTTAAAATTATTTAAAATGATTTAATAAATTACCTTTTCACTGAAGTTTTCTTTTGTATATTTCTTTAGTTACACTACTAAATATAGAATTTTGTTTTATAAAAATTAAAAAGGTGTAACTATACATACCGTACAAATTAGGTAAAATAATACATACGTGTTCTATTTTATCCATAATATTTTTATCATCCATTCGATAAGTTAAAAGCTTTGCCAAATAAAAAGATGTAATTAATAAATAGATGGGAAATAAAGACGATAGCAACAGATAGAAACTAGTCTACAAAACTTGAAACCAATAAACAGTTTCCAAGATCTCTACAATACTCGTTTCAATAAAATCTAAACTATTCCCCCGCCTTGCCTTGAAATTTTTCCCTTTTTAAGAGACTCTTTCTCAGGTTACAAATCGTAATATGAAATTAGACTACAAAACTTGAAACTAGTAAATAGAGCTTCCGATAACTCTGCAAAAACTTGTTTTAATAAAATCTAAATTATTTTCCTTTCCCTTTTCCTTTCTTGAAATCTCCCTTTTTCTTGAAATTTCCTTTTTTAAAAGACTTTTTCTCAGGTTTCAATTTGTTGTCAGCTGGTGAAGCCTTCCCTTTCTCGCTCCTTCGTTTCTTCTCTTTCTTCACATTGTGCATTGTGACGGCCTAGAATTCAGAGAGCACATTTTTTACAAAAAAAAGTTAACAAAACTGGGAAAATTTGAAATCCATGTCACTAAATGACTTTACTATACCTTTTCAACATTTAGTATGTTGTGAGAATTCTTGGAGATGATTTTGTTCAATATTTTTTCAGTTTGCTCCCTCTCTTGTGATCCTATCCCGGTTCCTTCCACCACTGGCAAGAACTAGATGAAAACAAAAGAATGGAAGTTAGTAAGTCAATTTAGTTAAAAATGGTTGCTTCTAGATATAACAATTTACATGCTAAGAGAAACAGTTTTCTTCGAGTTTACAGTGCACAACCTTTCGATATTTTCCTTTATGTTTTGCAGGCTTTTCACCCGGCAATTTCTTGTCAAATTTCCCACCACTGGCTGTTGCAGTTGCTGCGATTCCTGCTACATTACCTAGTTCATCCTTTGTAACTTTCTTGGGCGCTGCCTGAGTTCCTGTTATAGGCAAAGCTGTAGCCGCCAACTGAACATGGCTGCATAATAATGTGTTCAGACTTCATTACAATAACGAACATATGATGAGTAGCAGGGAGAAAAACAATAAAGAGTATATTAAAGAAAACAAGAACCACCAGGTCAACAACACTCTACAACAATCTAGTCAAAAGATAGGACTTTGGAGGGACAATAGCCTCTAGATAACTCAATTGCTTCCAAAGTTGGGGAAATTACCACATGCAAGAAAGTCAGACGTTAAAAGAAGTTGAGATGCCACCAATAGAAAAGGTAAGATTTTCCATATAGAATATCATATACCCGCAACAGTAAAAGTAATTCCGGCATTGGAGCATGTAAGACCGTCATCTCCAACCCAGTATCAATTCCTATGATTCCTAAATGGGATCCAATTCTACATATTAATCACTTTTACTTGTTTCTATCATTGCACCCACTTTCTCTAATTCAGTACCTCTGAAAAAAATTTAAATAGATCCCACTGATAATCTCATTTTACCAATAGAAATACCCAAACACAATATAAAATGAAAAGTACAAATTAAAATTTAAATTTCACACTTTCTTAAAATAAAAACATGGCCCGACTTGAAAAATTAAGTACAACGTAGGCGCTTATTAGGTAATGGTACTAATAAGTGAAAAGAAGGAGTTAAGCACCTCCCAATGCAGATGCCCTAACAAATAAAAGATAAATATTTCTAACTGAAACTGCATATATATCATTTGGATTATGCAAAGTTTAGCATGAGAAAACTCAGTAAAGACTTCCTGAATGAGAAAAGAAAGTAGGCAATGGACAACTCTCCAAGGTGTGATATAACTGACTCCAATGGCCAAAATAAAACGCAAAGGTCCATGATCCGTGACATAAATTGTGCAGACAACTATAACTCAATGATGTATACAATAATGAACATTAACAAATAGAATAATTCCCTGCTACAAAATCTTCAAGGTAAATTGGAAAACATTATGTTACAAACCTTGGTAAAGCACCAAATTTAGCAGCTTCTTTCAAGTTCTGTAGTCGATTTTTATCTTGTTTTTCAATTCTTTTCTTCTTATTTTCTTTTCTTTTTGCAAAAGGATCCTCTGCTGGATCTACAAAATGTTACAATACCATTACTAATATGACACAAATATAGCTTTGATCAGTGTACTAAAAACAAACCCAAAAAATGTTAATAACAAGTTTATATTCATGACAAGATAATAATGGTTACGTCAAAAGAATAATAATATTAAACATAAATGGTGTAAACAAATGTCTATATGGTTTGAAATATAGACATATAAACACTATCTAACTTATCCCATACAAGAATTTTCATAACCAAAAATAACAACGTGCCCAAAATTGGTAGGAAAATAAATCCTCAAGATTTGAAATCTTGACCGAAGGGTATTCAATTAAACAGATTCCGTGTTAAATCTGGTAACCCACAATGCCAAGCATATCTCTTGACTAAGCATTGAGCATGCCCTGATATATATAAATATTTCCATCGTACAATCTGGGTCTTCTAAAGGGCCAATGCTGTCCTGATTCATAATTTTTCTCATTAGAACTGTTTTTTAGTACACAGACCTTATACAGGTCTGCCATGAAGTATCCTATGTTAAAATTTTATCGTATGCTGAACATATTGTAGTGGTTCTGTTGGTGCCCGAAAGTAACAACTCAAAGTAGAGTATCGGCAGTCTACACCTAATTCGTGACCATTAAGAGAAACATGGTAGCAGTTCATGAGGAAGAGGATGTTCGATCATTTACCATCAGTTTCTTTTGCCTCAATGATAGGTACAGCGTCTTCATCATTTGCACGATCATACCCAAATCTCCGTTTCCAGGTTCCAGATTGTTCATCATACACAATCTTGTCTTTCTTCCGATTCTGTATGCCTGAAAAAATAATACAGGATGAAATACATCAGTTCAACTAAAAAAAGTAGAGAGCACTGAGCCCAACACGGACTGCATGAACAGCATTAAGATTATTTGAGAGTCACAAGTGCAGTACGAATAGACAAACCTTTCTTTTTGGCAAAAACTTCCCATTTAGTAGGAGGCTTAGGTTTTGGAAGCTGAAAGCATCACAAAAATTGATGAGCAAGTGATTTAACTGATTAGACATGAAGTAAAAAATACTAGAAGCAAAGAACGAATGATAGAATCACAGAACCAATACAATGCATAGCTAATTGCAATGCAAACACATATGAAAGGAAGAGGCTTTTATTTAGCCATTGGAAAGTTGCAATACAATAGAATAAGGATCAGGAATACGAGCATTAAAGTGAAAAGTCACAATTAATAGATTGCATAACCTTTGAAATTAAAGAAAAATAAATATTGGAGTGTGGGATTACATGTTTTTCTCTTGGCAATTTAGTTAGTGGCGTAGGCAAGTTGACAAGGGGGCCATCTACATCTTCCGTTGATGGTAAGGTGAAGAGGGCATCTGCGATAGCTTGAACCAAGTGAGTGCCTTTCAGCAAACACTGCTTGACGATTTCCTCCCTGTGTTCAATTAAAGTAAGCAAGGACAGTGTCAAAAACCAAAAACCCTAAAGAAGAGGAAGAAGACGGTACCTGGGTACCTGGAAAGAGGTGGTTGAGAGGGGAAAGTGTGATTGGAGTCGAAAGCCACGAGGTTGCCGAGATCCACAACGAACTTCTGCTGTTTCTCGCCCTCAATCTCCATCTCCGTCATTCTCAACTTCAACAAATGAAACCAATATCAAACCTCTGCGGCGTCGAAGGTGGTTGACGGCTTAAGGGTTTGTTTATGTTGTGCTCTGATGTGTTGCAGCGCGAGAATGAAAGAAGAAGTGAAATCGAGGCCCAAGACAAAGGCCCAATAAAAACAACAATCAAAGTTAAAAAAAAAAAGAGAGACAAACCTTCACATGAAGGCTTTTGATTCCTACAGCCCCACAATTATTATCTGCACCGCATAATAATAGAAAAAGATTAAAACACTCCCCATTATTGAACCACACCACCTCCCGCGCCGCTTCCACCACACAGGAGGAAGCTTATCTACGAACAGCGATAACGAAAGCCGCAGCGCGACTCCCCAGGCCGCCGTCGCATTGTAATTTGACACATTGTAAGTTATGAAGCCCAGTATTATCTTGCAGCTGAACTATACAGACAGAAAAACAACCCGACTTGCAGCACTGCTAATGAGAAAAACTAAAGTTAGTGATTTGAGATTTTAAAAGCGATGGACAATTTAGTGGACGAAAGAACAAAATTTCACATTCAATTCTGTATGCCTAAAATGTGTAACAATTATGTCACAGTGTTTAAGGATGAATTTGATTATATTTTCCGAAGATTAATTTAATATTACTTTGAACTGCACGGCAGTGGTAAAGAGTTGCCTCAATGATATTTCTCAATTTGATTTTTGCTTGCTCTACAAGTGAGCATAACCCTGCACCTAATTAGTCACTGCTAATTTAAAGAATTACAGATATGTGAAAATAAACTGAAGTTTCCTATCAGGTCTGCCATTATATTTCTCGATCTTAAGTTGAATACTTTTTCACTCAAAAATTCATGTTTTGAACTATCAAATATACAGAGATATTGCTGATTGGAATTTTGAATACAAGGAATAAATCCAGATTTTGATGGACTTTTCACAGTACATCTACCCCACTTGCTGACATATTCTAGCTCTCAAGTTCTCGCATCAATCTCAACTATGCATACCAGACCAGAGCTTCCTCCCAAACAATCAAAATTGCAACTATCACTACGTAAAATCTGAATATCCTGTCAGATCTTATTCCTCTCTCTTTACACGCTCTCTAATCACTAGTGTTCGACCACAAAGCACCTGCAAGAAAGACCAGACCAGGTATCAGACAGTAGCTCATGAATAAGAAGCACAACAATGAAAAGTGGCAGAGGTAGAATGCATAGATATACCGTTCCATTGAGAGATAGTGCAGCATTTCGTTCTCTCTCTGAAAGATAGGAGACAAACGCATAGACCCTTTGTTTCCCTTGTCTCGTATCTTGCAACACTCTTACACTGGTCACATTACCAAATCTACCAAAAAGCTGCCTCAGGTCTTCAGGTATGGTAAACTTGGAAAGATTCCCAACATACAACTTATGAGGACCTTCATAGTATATAGTTCTCATGGGTAACGAATTCATCGTGTCAAGATTCTTTCTCCTCTTGGGATTCATCTCAGCTGAAAATCTAACCAGCACTTCGCGCCCACCAACATCCTTCAGTTGTGAAAAAGGAACCAAAAACACACTTTCAGATCAAACAAACAGCCAGAACACATTAACGAAATAATACATCATCGAGTTTCACACTCACGAACCGATGCATCCAATGCCTCAATTGCCTTTTTTGCGGAGTCAATAGATGCCATTGTGACATAAGCACTCCCTCTACTCTCACCAGTCTCCTCACTGCGGCAAACCTGCAAAAGTGCAGTCACCCATCAACACAGTACCTTGTCATCATTACCACCATTGGGGAATGAGATCATAACTAGAAAAGGTGAAAACATTTGTGCTGCTGAACTAGCTAGTTAATAATGAAAACGAAGATGATAAATAGAGCAAAGAAGATTTCAAGCTCTGTTTTTTTTTAAAAAAAAAAATTGAGTAATTTAGTAAAAAGAGAAGAGAGGGTGTAGTAAAATGAATGTTAAATAAGGAAAAAGTGAAAAAAAGCCATAAAAACCTGAGCAGAGAGTACGGTTCCATGAGGGTTGAACATATGAAGTAGATGTTGTGCGTCACAGCTTCTTGGAAGGTTGCAGATGTAGACTTCGGTTGGTCTTGGTTGCTTGAACGTTTCTTTCTCCGCGTTTTCTCCTCCGTGAACGACCCTTGCTTTATCCACCGTGGCCACCGAGGCGGTGAAGGAGAAAGTCGTAGCCTTGGAAAAGGAAAAGAATGATTTGTGGGAAGATCTGAATTGGGTGTGGAGATGGTGGTTGAATAAGGGTATGGGTAAGGAGGAAGATGTGAAGGAGAGCAAGAAAGTGGTATTAGGTGCCATGTTTAGCCTCAGTGTGTGCTATGTTGTGCTGTGTTTTCTTTTACACCCAATCCATTTAACCCCAAATACACTCTTTTTTTTTTCTTTTCTAAAACATTATTTTTATTACAATATCATTGAAAAAATTACTAAAAAATAAAGAATAGTTTATAAATGATGAATTTTAAAGGAAAAATTTATAAAATAAAGCATAAAGTTATATATTTCATGAGAAAATAAGTTCTTAGAAAAAACATGGTACCATAATTAAGAAAAGAGTGTAATGATAATTAAGAGTTAGATAATAAACTCCCTTTGTTGTTGTAGTTAGTTCAGATCTGATCTGAAGGGGAATGTGATTGTAGGTTGGGCAATTCATGGTGTGAGAAAGATGAGGACTACGCCTGAGGTCAACGGGAATAATGTAGCGGACGAAGAAACACTCGGCGGCTCAGTTCATTTCGGCACGGCGGAGGCCGTCGAATACGTCCGTTCGCTCACCGACGTCGGCGCCATGACGCGCCTCCTCCATGAGTGCATCGCTCACCAGAGAGCCGTCGACATCGAACTCGACGAGGTTCTCTCGCAGCGCACTGACCTCGACCGTCACCTCCTCCAGCTCCAGCGCTCCTCCGATGTCCTTGACATCGTCAACTCCGACGCCGACTACATGCTCTCCAACGTGGCTTCCACCTCCGACCTCGCTGATCAGGTCAGCAGCAAGGTCCGCGAGCTTGACCTGGCGCAGTCGCGCGTCCGCAACGCGCTCCTCCGCATCGACGCCATTGTGGAGCGCGCCAACTCCCTCGAAGGCGTCCACCGTGCCCTCGAGGCAGAGGACTATGAGTCTGCCTCCCGCTACGTCCAGACCTTCCTCCAAATTGACGCGGAGTACAAAGATTCCGGCTCCGATCAGCTTCAGAGGGATCGCTTGCTGGCAGCAAAGAAGCAGTTGGAGGGAATTGTAAGGAAGAAGCTCTCTGCCGCAGTGGATCAACGCGACCACCCTGCCATTCTCAGGTTCAGTCACGGATCTATAAATTTTAAGTTGCGGGAACAACATTATAGTAGATTGTCTTTTTTTTCTACTATATCTTAAATTATGGGATTAATGCATATGCATATATATTACAGATATGACCAAACTGTATATGCACAAGTTTTTCGCTGGAATCCTGTCATCCAATTGCAAATTGTTATATTTGATGAGTTTGTCCACTTTACATTTGTTAATTTAACACTCATTCATACCATGACTTTTCTGTTTGTATAATAATGTGTACATATAGTTTTTGCAATGAGTGCGTAGAAATTGAACTTGATATTATGTTAAGAAAAAAAATTTGTGCAACAATGCCTGAACCTTGATCCATCATTGCTCAGGTTCATTCGACTCTTCACCCCGCTGGGTGTGGAGGAGGAGGGATTGCAGTTGTATGTTGGGTACTTGAAGAAAGTGATTGCAATGAGGTCAAGAATGGAGTTTGAGCAATTGGTGGAGACAATGGATCAGCGTAATGTCAATTTTGTTGGTTGTTTGACCAATTTGTTCAAGGACATTGTGTTGGCGATTGAGGAGAACAGTGAGATCTTGAGTGGTCTTTGTGGGGAGGATGGTATTGTATATGCCATCTGTGAGCTTCAGGAGGAGTGTGATTCTCGCGGTTCTGTGATTTTGAACAAGTATATGGAGTATAGGAAGTTGGCTAAGTTGTCCTCTGAGATAAATGCTCACAACACTAATTTGCTTGCTGTTGGAGGAGGTACTGAGGGTCCTGACCCACGAGAGGTTGAGTTATATTTGGAGGAGATTCTCTCCCTTATGCAGCTTGGTGAAGATTACACTGAATTCATGATTTCAAAGATCAAAGGGCTTACTTCTGTTGACCCTGAGTTGCTTCCCCGTGCCACCAGAGCTTTTCGGAGTGGCAGTTTCAGCAAGGTTGCACAAGATTTAACTGGATTTTATGTGATTTTGGAGGGATTTTTCATGTTGGAAAACGTCAGGAAAGCAATAAGGATTGATGAACACGTGCCTGACAGCCTTACCACTTCTATGGTGGATGATGTATTTTATGTATTGCAGAGTTGCCTGCGGAGGGCAATATCCACTTCCAATATCAGTTCTGTTGTTGCCGTTTTGAGTGGTGCCAGCAGCTTACTCGGTAATGAATATAATGAAGCCTTGCAGCAAAAAATAAGAGAGCCAAACCTTGGTGCAAAGTTGTTCTTTGGTGGCGTTGGTGTGCAAAAGACAGGGACAGAAATTGCAACAGCTTTGAATAATATGGATGTTAGCAGTGAGTATGTTCTGAAGCTAAAACATGAAATTGAAGAACAGTGTGCTGAGGTGAGTGTTGTATATTTTTGGTACCTTACAATTGTATATCACTAATGAGATTCATTAAATTTTGAATTATGAGCAGTAAGTATAGTTGGCACACCCTTGCCTTATTCATTGTTTGCCTGGGGTCCCATTATGAGGTAATTTTAGGTTCCTAGGTTAGGGATTATTCATAAAATGTTTTTGTGCAGTTTATGTCATTTAATTTGTACAGGATTTAGTTCTGAATTTCTGTAACATGATTTAGAGTTTTATGTGATATGTACAAATCTTGGATAAAATTATAGACTGTATAGGATAAACCAATTTCAAGATTGACATTTTTGCAACTTCAAAACCACAGATTGAGGATGCTTCTGTCCTTAGTGTTGATGTTGATGAATACACAGTTTAATTTGTAGTAATCCTCTCTGTAACATGAATATTGAGACAATTGATTAAAAGAATGCACTTGAAGCATGATTTAGAAAATCAGAAATTGTAGCATTGATTTTGCCTGATGAACTATGTACATCGGTTTCCCCTGAATGTTGTGATGAATACATGTTCAAATTTATAGCAACCCTTCTGTTAACATTAATACGGAGATTGTTGATTAGAAAAGTGCAATCAAAGTATGGTTTAGAAATTCAAAAATTTTTGTATTGATGATTTCACTTTATGAACTATTTTCCATTTTAAACTAGATGTTTCTTCAGACATTCGAGTTTGCTAATTGAATATTTCATATTTGTCTTTAGCTTTGTCAACTGCTCCTCCTTCATTTTTAAATGAAAAGAATGTAGCTGGAACAGACTTACAGACTATTTATTTTCGAGAACTGTTTCTCAATTTATACAGCGCTATGTCAATTTGTCCTTTGTTGCTTTGCCCATATAATATACAAGTTTAAAGTTGCAGAATTAACGGACTGAATAACTTCATGAAGGTGTTTCCTGCACTAGCTGATCGAGAAAGGGTAAAATCTTGTTTGACTGAGTTGGCAGATAGCAGCAATGCTTTCAAGCAAGCTTTGACTGCTGGCATAGAACAACTTGTGTCAACCATTACACCTCGATTAAGACCAATATTAGACAGCGTTGGAACAATTAGCTATGAGCTTTCGGAGGCTGAGTATGCAAATAATGAGGTGAATGATCCATGGGTTCAGAGACTTCTCCATGCTGTTGAGACGAATGTGGCATGGCTGCAGCCACTAATGACAGCTAACAATTATGACACGTTTGTTCATTTGATTATTGACTTCATTGTGAAAAGGCTAGAAGTTATTATGATGCAAAAAAGATTTAGTCAACTTGGCGGTCTTCAACTTGACCGAGATGCTAGAGCTTTGGTAAGTCACTTCAGTGTCATGACACAGAGAACTGTCAGAGACAAGTTTGCACGTCTTACTCAAATGGCAACAATTCTAAATTTAGAAAAGGTTTCTGAGATTCTAGATTTCTGGGGTGAGAACTCTGGACCTATGACCTGGAGATTAACTCCAGCAGAAGTTAGGCGTGTATTGGGTCTGCGGATTGATTTTAAACCAGAAGCAATAGCTGCTGTGAAGTTGTAATATCGGTTTATATGGTCTCTTCACATTCTTTTCTTTCTTTCTACTTTAATTTTTCATCTGATAAGTATTACAGATTCATTCTTACTACTTTTGGTGTTTGGTAAGTTAACTTACAGTTTCATTATACGACTCACATTGTTAGCTTCAAAGGCAAAATAATAGGCACAGAGTATTCAGATTTGCCGCCCCAGAGGCCAAGATATTACTCGTATAGTGTAAAATGGTCTTTGTTCCTGAATATCCACTTTCCAATTTTGAATTTTTGAATATTTTTCTGTAAATCAATTTGAGACATAGTTCATGCGTGTTTAGTATAAAGTTCAGTAAACATTTCACTTCCAAACAACTTTTTCTTGCGTTTCGTTGCGGAATATACGAATGTTGCGGAATTAATTGTTATTTAAATAATGATGCTGACAAAGTCCAACGTATCATTTTACGCACTTCTGTAATCACATCATTGGTGAGTAAACAATGCTAGCATGAGTAAACAATCATTGGTGAAAAACAATGCTATAACCTAACACAAGAAGAAACCAGATAAATGGTGGAAGAGGCAAACACTCAAAACTGAAGAAGTTTAATTTACAAATTGTAAAAAAAGAAGTTTAATTTACAAATCTTATACTACTGAAAAACACATAATACATGCGTATCTTTGTTGACAATTATATTTGTGTCTACATAACTTCTAGAGAATAAAGATTATTATGGTTCACTTTGTATGGTAAATTATCTCAATTTATTAGGAAAGAACTTTGATAGTGAGAATTTATTTTATAAAATATAGTTAAATATATTTTTAATTCATAAATTTAGATACAAGATTGAAATTCATCTTTATTTCATTTTGATATAGTTTGATTCTTAAACTTTATAAATGAAAAGATACCGTCTTTGTAACTTAACATTGTGAATTTTTTTTTGTTAGACTGCATTTCATATTAACATTATTAGGTTAAAAGGATTTTATATTTTAAAAACTAAGATGTATCAAAATTTAGAAGAGTAATAAATTTAAATTTTATGTTCTAGCATTAGCCACACTTTTGAAATGCTTTACAAAGTTTAAAGTGTATAGATTGCATAAACATTAAAAGAAAAACACACAAGAAAGGTGATTGTCTTTAAAGAATCAAGACGAAGTTTATATGTGAAGAATTTGTTGTAATTCAAATTTTAAAATCCTAAATACAAATTGAGAATTTTTTAAAATTGAGATCGTAGTTAAGTTTAAATCATAAGTATTTTAGTAAATTTAAATTTTAGTGAACCACATATTACTTATTAAAGTAATTCAATGTCATAAAATTTAAAAATAATTGACTACTGTGCAAAAATCTCTATTACAAATTCAATCCAATATTCAAAATTAGAGTAAATTACATTATATCAACACTTAACCGAACTCGATCATATAAAACTGAGTTCAGGATAAATCATGACTATACCAAGAGGAGGACACCGCGTGGATATGGAATTCATGCTCCACTAGAAGATACTCATTGAAAAAATTATATGAGTCCAATAGAATAGTAGATGGCTGGTATAATTGCAACAAAGGACAAATAAAAAATGATTGGAAAATATCATTGTTGACACTAGTTCTGAGAATACTAACAAATATATAAGGAAAGAAAAAACAAAACTTCAACCAAAAGAAAAATCCTCTTTATATTTTATGGAGGGCATTGTGTCGTAATGTTTGATTTCTAGAAACTATAAGAATAAGAACATGAATCTAAATCTGAAAACTCCAAGCAGATACATGAATCTAAATCAAGAACCTCGTCAATCTTCTTCTCTATGGCCTTCAGCTCTTGTTCACTGGCTAATTTGTTCTCAAACATGTATTTCTTCAACGCAGAGATGGGATCCCTATCAGCATAGTGTGCCTTCTCAGCTGACAAAGCACGTACAGATGGTGGTAACAATTACCATGAACTTGGCAGACACAACACTAATAGAAGAAAGAAAACTACGGAAAGATGTGACTCATTTTCATCATGGCATGAATATCCTGACTTGTTGAAATTAGTAATGTTGTAAAATATTATTATTTTATTGCAATAGTTTTGGAACGTTGGCTTTAAGAATTTTGCAACGTTCATAATGCAACGTTCATAATGCAACGGTCATAATGCAACGGTCATAATGCAACTGTAGCAACGTTTAGAATCTTGCAACGGTCTTTTTTTTTCATGTTTATAAATATATCATCCATTTCATTCCAAGTGTACTGCAAAAAACACATTTTCAATCTCTATTTTCTCTCTTTGATTTCCTTTGTTCTGTCTTATTCTCTAATTCTCGCAAGCCTGGAAATAGGGGAGCTTTCTTCTCCTTCTTCGTTTGTTTTTCCCTCTCGTTCGTGCAAGGAAGATGGTCTGGTGGTGGCGAGAATCGACGGCGCTACGAAGGCGCGACTCAAGCTTGTTCTCGCCTTCGATGGCGGTTCGCAGTGGACTTCCAGGGTCCTTCATTGTGCGGATGGACCTTCTCCTTTTCCCTTTCTTGTTCTGGCTCGCGATGTAAGACAAGAGGGCGTTCTCGTGGTGGTCGAGATCGCGGAAGCTCCCTCTTTTTGAAGCAACCAACGACGGTAATCTGTTATTGCATTGGGGTTTCTGATCTTTCTTCTGACTTGGGAATTCTCTTTTAGGAGCTCTGTTCTTGCTTTCTCAAATTGTGTTTTGGGGTCAAAGTTCTGCTTTGGAAAAATCTTGTGATCTTGATTCCGTAATGTTTCAGTTGGGGTTGATGATCGAGAATTTGGGGGTTATGGCTTTCAGATTCTGTTTTGGAATTGGGGTCCCTGTTTTGAGTTTATGACCTCAGGGTTTGAGTGTAGGGTGTTTGAGTTAAATTTCTGGGTTTTCTTTTCTTCGCAATTACGGACTGTTGGTGATGGTTGTGCGAAATAGGGCAGGTCTGGAGGACTCATAATCATAATCTATTGTTTTAATTAATGGTGTGAGAAAGATGGGGACTACGCCTGAGGCCAACGCGAGTAATGTAGTGGACGAAGAAACACTCGGCGACTACATGCTCTCTAACGTGGCTTCCAACTCCGACCTCGCTGACCAGGGTCAGTCAGCAGCAGCGCTCCTCCGCATTCCAACTCCCTCGAAGGCGGCCACAGTGCCCTCGAGGCTCATAGTCTGCCTCCCGCGAATTGTAAGGAATGATTGTTTTTTTTTTCTTCTATATCTTAAATTATGGGAGTAATGCATATACATATATATTACAGATATGAGCACAACTTTTTCGCTGGAATCCTGTCATCCAATTGCAAATTGTTAATATTTGATGAGTTTGTCCACTTTCACATTTGTTAATTTAATACTCATTCATACCATAACTTTTCTGTTTGTATAATAATGTGTACATATAGTTTTTGCAATGAGTGCGCAGAAATTGAACTTGAAATTATGTTATGAAAAGTTAAGAGAAAAAAAAAAAAAAAAAACTTGTGCCACAGGGCCTGAACCTTGATCCATCATTGCTAAGGTTTATTCGACTCTTCACCCCGCTGGGTGTGGAGGAGGGGAGGGATTGCAGTTGTATGTTGGGTACAGTCTCTTGAGTGATTGAAGAATGGAGTTTGAGCAATTGGGGAGAATAGTGAGATCTTGAGTGGTCTTTGTGGCTTCAGGAGGAGTGTGATTCTCGCGGTTCTGTGATTTTGAACAAGTATAAGGAGTATAGGAAGTTGGCTAAGTTGTCCTCTGAGATAATGCTCACGAGAGGTAGAGATATATTTGGAGGAGATTCTCTCCCTTATGCAGCTTGGTGATTACACTGAATTCATGATTTCAAAGATCAAAGGGCACTTCTGTTGATCCTGAGTTGCTTCCCCGTGCAGAGCTTTAGGAGTGGCAATATCAGCAAGTTGTGACCCTGAGTTGCTTCTGTTAACTGGATTTTATGTGATTTTGGAGGGATTTACACGTCAGGAAAGCAATAAGGATTGATGAACACGTGCCTTTACTTCTTTACCACTTACTTCTATGGTGTATGATGTATTTTATGTATTGCACAGTTGCCTGCGGAGGGCAATATCCACTTCCAATATCAGTTCTGTTGTTGCCGTTTTGAGTGGTGCCAGCATTTTACTCGGTAATGAATATAATGAAATATAATATGGACAGCAAAAAATAAGAGAGCCTTGGTGCAAAGTTGTTATTTGGTGGCGTTGGTGTGCAAAAGACAGAAATTGCAACATATGGATGTTCTGAAGCTAAAACATGAAATTGAAGACCAGTGTGCTGAGGTGAGTATAGTTGGCACATCATTATGAGGTAATTTTAGGTTCCTAGGTTATGAAGACCAGTGTTTGTGCAGTTTGTGTCATTTAATTTGTACAGGATTTAGTTTTGAATTTCTCTAACATGATTTAGAGTTTTATAGACTGTATAGGATAAAACCAATTTCAAGATTGACATTTTTTGCAACTTCAAAACCTCAAAACCACACAGATTGAGGATGCTTCTGTCCTTAGTTTATAATGTATATGTAGGTCATTTTCTTTATTTTTATGTATACACAAGTTTATGCTACTACGGGAGAATAAAGATTATTACGGTTCACTTTGTATGATAAATATTAGGAACTTTAATGAGAATCTTATTCTATAAAATATAATTATATTTTTAATTGTGTTTTGAAAATTTATTGTGAAATTCTGAAAAACAAGACATAATAATTTTAGGTTCATTTTTATCTTTTAAATAAAGAAACGCTCATCAAATAAAGGAGAGACATAATAATAAGAATGAAAAAACAAAAGGATATTGAAATTTGAAAGGGAAATACGACTTTTATTCAAATCGGGGGAATGTGTGATGTGGCTTTTCTCCATTTCACAAGTAGTTGAAATTTAGAGAGATGACAATTTGAAAATAAAACTGAATTTGGAATATTCACTGACTGATAGAGGCCTCTAGTGGCTAGAAGCGACGACAAAATTGCAAGGAATCATTGACTAGTGGAGTCTAAAAGCCTAAAACCTGGTTGGAAACATACTCCTCCTCACGATGAACGGCGGAAATGACGACATGCCGATGACAGATTGTGAAAGTGGAAGATTATAATGAACTCTTATTCATCAAAGAGCCCAAAAAACAAATCTGACATTATAGAGAAATTGTTTCAACCCCATACATATATAATTTTAGTGTTGAAATTTCTTGGTGTTAACCACTGACTGTCGAAGACCTTTTCATTATAGAGAAGATAGCGGAAGCAGTAGAGACAACGGCCGGAGATGACGACGGCCGGAGACAACGGCCGGAGATGACAACGGCCGGAGATGACGACGGCCGGAGACAACGGCCGGAGATGACGACGGCCGGAGACAACGGCCGGAGATGACGACGGCCGGAGACAACAGCCGGAGACGATGGTCGGAGATGTTAGTACCACTCTCATAGAGGTCTAAGAAGTAAAGATTACCATAAAAGTGGGTTCGTATGCCTACTTTACCTACTGAAAGGGAACGAACTTTGTTTCGTTTCCGGGTTTATGGATTGGATTCAGTCAGNGTCACTCCTTCCTTTTTGTTGAGATAGTCAAGAATCACCTTGGTCTGGACGTCCTGAAAAACACAAAATGTGGGCCAAAAAAGTTGTGATGTAAGCTGACTAAACAGATAAGAGATTGAAATCAAGAGAAGGAACAACAAGAGCAAAATGAAGAGGGACAGTTTTTTATTGAGTAATGTACCTTAACCATTAGCAATGGTTATGGTGGACTTACTGCATGGGAAACATGTTTTAATATAGAAGCATCATGAATCATATGATCTGATACATCAGTATCAATTATCCAAGTAGAATTCCTTCATACACAACATTAGCTTGAGGAGAGGGAGAGGAGTCATCATTAGAAGAGGAAAAATTGTCTTGCTGAATGATAATATTGGAGGATGAAACAGAGGTGGTAAACGTAGACTGTGTGAAGTAGAAGGATTGACCATGGCTAAATTGGGAATTTAGGATTGAAAACCGTACAAAGATGAAGACAAATATTCCCAGATTTAATATACCAATGTTAAATAATTCATCAGGAATAAAATACGATACTATTAATCGCTTATACGTAAAAATAGAAAACAACTTTAGAAACAAAAAACAATTTTTTAAATTTAAAACTTATTTCCAATTAAACATAATAATAATTTAAATCTAAATTCTATCTTCAACTGACTACATTTCTTTACATAACATTGTGTTTGATATAAGGCTACACAGGATTGAAAACCTATCTAGTTCCAGGATTGGAAACCTATCTACAATGCATTCACCCACGTATACCAGAAAAAATAGTATAATCTGAACATTCTCTATTATAGTCAATGCACAGATGTAACAACCTCCAAGAAAGTCAGATTCTCTTTCCACCGGATAAACATGATCCTATCTACAAAGTATATCAATACATTAGCTCTTATATAGGAATTTTATTTTCCACCCAATACTGAAAATACAATTATAACTATAACTGCCTAACGCCTTTTCCCCTCTTTATTTATTGCCTTTTCTCTTCTTTACATGAAACTCTCTATTCCTTATAAGTGTTTAACAAGAAGTTAAGATTATTAGGTTAAAAGGATTTTAAATTTAAAAACTAAGATGTACCAAAATTTAGAAAAGTAACAAATTTAAATTGTATGTTCTAGCATTAGCCACACACTTTTGAAATGCTTTACAAAGTTATAGATTGCATAAAAATTAAAAGAAAAACACACAAGAAAGGTGATTGGCCCTGATAGCCGCCTCTCTTTAAAGAATCAAGACGAAGTTTATATGAGAAGAATTTGTGGTAATTCAAACTTTAAAATCCTAAATACAAATTGAATTTTTTTTCAAAATTGAGATCGTAGTTAAGTTTAAAGGATATAAAATCATAAGTATTTTAGTAAATTTAAATTTTAGTGAACCATATTACTACTACTTATTTAAGTAATTTCACGTCATAAAATTTAAAAATAATTGTCTTCTGTGCAAAAATCTCTAATACAAATTTAATCCAATATTCAACGTTAGAGTAAATTACATTATAACAACCATCAACCAAACTCAATCATATGAAACTGAGTTCAGGATAAATCATGACTATACCAAGAGGAGGACACCGCGTGGATATGGAATTCATGCTCCACTAGAAGATACTCATTGAAAAAATTATATGAATCCAATAGAATAGTAGATGGCTGGTATAATTGCAACAACTGACAAATAAAAAATGATTGGAAAATGTCACTGTTGACGCTAGTTCTGAGAATAGTAACAAATATAAGGAAAGAAAAAACAAAACTACAACCAAAAGAAAAATCCTCTTTATATTTTATGGAGGGCATTTTGCCGTAATGTTTGATTTCTAGAAACTATAAGAATAAGAACATGAATCTAAAACTGAAAACTCCAAGCAGATACATGTCAGACTTGAAAAACATTAGACATGAGCAGTGCCTTCAGTGAATTTTGGGTCCTCGCATCTGTACTTGCCATCAGGTCCAATTCCAAAACCTTTGGGATCAGCAAATACATTCTCCAGAAGCTGGCTGCGTGGTGGAAGAGGGCTCTCATCTGCAAACTCAACTGCGTCCTCAAGAACCTCATCAATCTTCTTCTCTATGGCCTTCAGCTCTTGTTCACTGGCTAATTTGTTCTCAAACATGTATTTCTTCAACGCAGAGATGGGATCCCTACCAGCATAGTGTGCCTTCTCAGCTGACAAAGCACGTACAGATGATGGTGAACAATTACCATGAACTTGGCAGACACAACACTAATAGAAGAAAGAAAACTACGGAAAGATGTGACTCATTGAGATCATGGCATGAATATCCTGACTTGTTGAAATTAGTAAAACGGTAATATTATTGCCCACAAGAATGAAAACAACAACAAAACCTTATCCCACTAGTTAGGTTGGTTACATGGATCACGTGACACTAATGCTGTAACAAAAACATAGTTAACCCTATTTCAAATTCAATCTATCAAGTATTTCATCTTTACACCATTAACACATTTAGAGTGCACAACGAAAAGTTCAATTTCTTTAACATAGAAGTTTCTCAGTGATCCAAATCCATGATCTTAATCTTAATATCAATTGCATTCCCCACATCTATCATCAAGAGAAAAGTGCTTCTAAAACTAAACTACAGAGATAATGTACAGAAACCATACGGCAGAGTAAATGTACAAGTAGTATGTACAATACCACTAAAGATACCAACAAAAGTGCAAAGGAAATGCTACATAACTCACTAAAAAATTAACAGCGTATTTGAAGTACATTATAAGAGAAGAAAGCATAACATAAACCTCACCAGGGTCACGAAGCTCATCAGGATCGGCCAATGAATGTCCTCTAAATCTATAGGTCTCACATTCTACTAAAGTTGGTCCCTCTCCTCGTCTGGCTCTTTCAATAGCTTCCTTTGCCACCTCCCTCACCTTCAAAACGTCCATCCCATCAACATGAACCCCCGGCATCCCAAATGCCGGCCCTTTCTTCCATATTTGAGGATCTGAAGTTGACCTGAGATGTGACATCCCAATAGCCCACAGATTATTTTCCACCACAAACACAATAGGCAATTTCCATAAAGCTGCCATGTTTAGGCATTCGTAGAACTGTCCATTGTTACATGTCCCATCTCCAAAAAATGCCAATGTCACGTGATCACAATCTGCCTCTTTCAAAACCTCCCTTCTATACTTGCTGGAAAATGCTGCCCCAGTGGCAATAGGGATTCCTTCTGCAATGAAAGCAAACCCCCCAATCACATTATGTTCCTTTGAGAACATATGCATAGATCCACCTTGACCACGGGAGCATCCCGTGGCCTTCCCAAAGAGCTCACTCATTACAGCACGTGCCGGGACCCCCTTACTCAATGAATGAACATGGTCCCGGTACGTACTCACGACCGAGTCTTCTTTCTTGAGAAGCTTGATGAAGCCAGTTGACACAGCTTCTTGGCCATTGTACAAGTGAACAAAGCCAAACATTTTGCCTCTATAATACATCTGGGCACACATGTCTTCAAAGAACCTGCCTAATATCATGTCTTCGTAGAGCAACAAGCCCTCCTCTTTCGTAATAAGCTGCACACACAAATACAAACAAGAAAAATAATCTCAAACACTCATTTCCAAATAACAAAAAACATATTTTCCAGAATCTGAAGCTAATAGGATATAGCTGGCATAAAAAGATATCTTCCTTCCTTACAGTTAGTGCAAAATCTACAGCATCAAATTGTGAAATATCTACAACATTTGAAATAAAATATTGATCCATGAAACTTATAAAACAAGAGTTTAATCTCTACGTACCATAAGTGTAACACTCTTTATACATGTCATCAAATCAAAACTCTTGCATAACTTTCAAGGTAAGTATTGTAACAATTTCTAATTGATAGACAGAGCAAAAACTCTATACGCTTCGTGATTACACAATTTAGACAAACAAATTGGGTGGGTTGAATTAAGTGGAAAGATAATTTTTTTTATTTAATTTTCAGAAACCCATTATGCAGGATGCAGAACAAATTAAAATCTCTTCCACCCAAAGGGGTGGATTATTGATATTTGATACGAAAAACAAAACGTTAAAAGGGTTACCAGATTTGTAGCTGATTTGAGGTTCTTGTTCTTGACAGCATCGGAGACAGAGACAACAGTGGAATTAGAGCGAGCATTGAGCTTAATGGGGGCGATGAAACGAAGCTTCTGAGTGGATCCAAGGAAGGGAGTGGACGTGTTGAAAGACATGGGGCTGCCATTAGATCTGTGATGGAGAGGAAGAGGGTGCGCAAACTTGGGAGCGGAGAGAGACATTGTTAATATTATGGTATGGCGAGATGCGAATGAGAAAAAGAAAGAGGTTAATGTGTTTGAGGAAATGCAAAAGAGAGAAGAGAAAAATGCATGAAAGCCGAAATAATCAAAACACAAATTCAGAACACATAACACATTCAATCACACATCACGGAGAGGAGACAAAGAAGCCACCAATACGTAACTAACTTTTCCTACTAATACTTATTCTTCTTCTTTTCTCTCATTCAAATTATTGTTCAACTAATTCAATTGACACATAATTTTCATCTCATTTTGCTCCTACAAAATCGCCCCAAATAAACCATTCATTACCAACATTATGTGTATGGTTGAGACAAGAATTTTCTCTTCTATACATAACCCAAGGTTCAATTTTCACCTGAGTTTGTATATTTTCTCACCTAGGCAAATAAATAGTAATCATGAAGTCATAATTAAAAGGTTTTCTAAATTATATCTCATGTTAAGCAATAACCTAACATTGAATTATGGTGAACTTTATAGTTAAAATATGATAAAAATAAATTTTATGTTTCCCTTCTTATACCAAAAGAGGGTCCATAGCTCAGTGGTAGAGCATTTGACTGCAGATCAAGAGGTCACCGGTTCGAACCCGGTTGGGCCCTATACTATTTTCATTTTTGTTTAACTTTACAATTTGTTTTTTTCTTTAAAAATAGCTTATTTTTTATTACTGTCAAATTTCAGCATACGTTTTTCTTTAGAGCCTTTTTTTTATATATATATATATAATTAACGTCCGATGTCAGAACTAAGATAAAATAGGGAAATAAAATCAATTCAAATTGCAATGTATCCAAAGAAAAAAAAAATACTAATAATTATCTTCCATGTATCATCTATAATTTTGCAAATAATTATAAAATCTTAATTGAAATTTTAATCAATAAAATGGTTAAATAATATGAAAAAAAATGCTAATTAAACCACACAAAAAAGTGAGTCATTTGGAAAGATTGGAAGTGGGTAGGTCACTTGGAAACATCTACACATAGTGATAGCATAATTTTAGCATATAATAGGTTTTCTGAAAAAGAAAATTTGGAGTGTAAATCATATGTATTATCTATTTTTTTAGCTTAATAAAGGACCTTTATAAAGTGCAAAATTTAAATGAAACATTAAACATTAATTAGTTCATTAATCTTAAAAGATATTTCACTAATTAAAAAACATTGTTGAAGTTGTATATATCGGACCAATTTAAAGCATAGTACAAATATTTAGAAGTAGTAAAACAATATGGGCTGAGGAAAATTTTGTAATTTAAAAATTGGACAAAATATTAAATGTAACTTATTTATACACATTTACAGTATAAAAAACACTAGAGTTCAAAAGACACGGTTAACTTAAGTATAAATTTATTTTAACTTTAAAAATTTGTTTATCTCATCTTATTCTCTATAAATATTTATTATAATGTTTATCCAAATAAAATTAAACCAATATATTTTATAAAATTTAAACTTATGAAACTTAAATAAAATTAAATTAAATTTTTCTTATTTTACATACAAGAAATTACCTATAAGTGTCATCAATCTTTCATTCATAGATACACATCCGGGTATATTTTATTACATAAAATTAATGATAACTTGAATGACCATGAGCAAGATAAAGACTTGCATATGTCTAATTATTTTTAAAATTAGTTATTAAGAAATAAAGAAATTAGTATATGTTTTTTTAATAACTATTTTACATCCCCTTTTTGTTTACTAGTGACAAAAAAGTGTTTGGTAATTGTTTATGAAGGAATGGATATAATATTCATTTAAAGTAATTTATTTTTATTTGTTAGCTTCTTTTTTTCTTGTTGTTAGGATATTTCTATTGATGGAGTTTACCTCTTAAATATACTTTGAAGTTTAAGTTAATTCAGGTTTGATTAGTCAAATAATTAATGTTGTAATAAATGCGTCATAAAAGATCGAACAATTATACATTTGAACAGTATTTATAGGTTTTTTCATGAACTTTTGATTAGGATCACACTAATTACAATCCAATTATTTAAACTTGATTACTTATATGTTTAGATTAATTGATTATGATAAACATTGATCAATTTCCTCTCAGCTCGGAGATCGATTTAGGATAATTTGGCCAGTACATATATAGTAAATAGTCCTCTTATTTTGAGTGTTATTGCACATTTGTCTATAGTAGCTTCAATGCCTTGAGCAGTCAACATGAATTTCAAGAATTTTCCTACCTCAACATCGAACACACACTTCATTGGATTAAGGTGCATGTTGTATCTTTGAATATGATAAAAAAATTTCTACCAATTCATGTACATGATCATCGATCATTGGGATTTTACCATCATGTCGTCAACGTACACCTTCATGCCTTTTCTACCTATCCGGTCTTTGAAGACCTTGTCCATGATGCATTGGTAAGTGACTTCCCACATTCTTTAGACAGAATGACATCACCTCATAGTAGTAATTGGCCCACTCGATGATGAATGTTGTTTTCTCTTTGTCCAAATTGAACATTGGGATCTGGTTGTATCCTGAATAAACGTCCAAAATGCTCAACACCCAGTGGTTTAAGGCTTCATCCACTAGCTGATCGATGTTAGGTAAAGGGCATGCATCCTTAGGGCATGCTTTGCTCAGGTCAGTGAAATTGATGCATATCCACCATTAATTGTTTGATTTCTTCACAAGGACCACATTAGAAAGCCATATAGTGTACTTGACCTCCAAGACGAATCTCACCTCATGCAACTTCTTAACCTCGGACTCTGCAACTTCTTGATTCACGAAGATCTGAATGTGCTCGTCTGGATTCATGAAACTATCATATTGACATTCTCAAGTTATCGAACAAAATCGTATCTATAATCAATGCAACAAATGACAAAAGTCGATCGTGTTAAACGTTACAACAAAGTGGCGATAGTCCTTACTCGCGATAAAGCTACTGGCTAGGATTGTTCAGTCCAACTCCTCCCGAGGTTGCTTAGCTAGTCTTGGAAGAGCCGGAATCAATGACCCAAGATTGTTATCACCCTTCTCTTGTTGAATGATCTCATTCTCATCTCTCCGTACTCTTATTTCATTCGCATCTCATATATCTGCTTTGTATCCTCATCATGATATCCATCGGATCTTTCTCTTGCGCTTGATTGCTTGCCATAATCCTTATGATCATCATGTAGACTTAAAAAGTTTCCGCTCGATCTTACTATAGGTGTCATAATGTTTTGGACATATAAGATCAAATATTCACTTAAAGTGATTTTTCTCACTCTAATTCTTAAGTCAATTCATTTTCAATCAATCAAACAATTAATATTAAAATAAATATAGTAAAAACTTTAATATTTATATCTTTAACTTATATTTATAATTTTTTTTATTAGGATTAGTATTTCTTCCGGCTCGAACCATAGATGTCGAGTAATTTGATCTCTAATAAAGATTAAAATATCTAACCGTTAAGTTATAAAAAGAACTGAGTGAAAACTATCTTGAACCTACGTCACCATTAAAACCAACAAACCTTGCTGTTTTCTTTACAGCAAGAAAACACTGCTATCGACTTCAAAATCTTTTTCTTTCTTATAAAGTACTGAATGTTATTTTGAATAAAAATATATATTGTGATGATGACAAATATTAAAACAAAAGCTATATACAAATACTATGAAACAGAGTCTAAAAAGTATTTCAACAAAAGATTTGTTTTAAAATAATCATTATATGTTGAAAAAACAACTCAAATCAAATAGAATTACTTGTGTCCCATGGTTTGAATTACATTTATTGTTTTCTTTACCGAAAAAGAACCAACATTATATACATTTAATATACCTTAATTTTAATAGGAGAGTGGCTTTAATATTCCTAATTATCGTAAACAGAAAATTACGTACTTATGATTACCAGAAGATTATAATTATAAACCTGTTTATTTAAATAAATAAATTACCAAAGGAAATATGTTTCGTGATATAAAAATATCTGTTTATATTAAAAAAAATACAAATTAAGAACATGAAATTATTTCAATAAATCCATCAATATCTTTAATATACTTTCATCGTAATTAATATTTCCAATAACTAATATAAGAGTGATAATCAGAAAAGAAAAAACAGCTACGAAAACTTCCCTAATTAAGGTAAACATGGGACTTATGAATTTAATTGTAGAATCAAGCATCTTACTTCCATCCTCATTTGATCATCCTTTAAAATTTGAAATCTGTGAAAAAAATTTCATTTCCAATAAATCCAGACATTCTTGTTCGCTCCCGATTTTAGCGATTGTATCTTTCTAAAATTTAATGCAAACATGAAAAACCCAAAAGCTGAATCTGACGCTAAAGCCTTTGTAACAGGCAATCAAGTAGTTTAATAAAAAAAAAGAATTCTTCCACAGATCTTCACTAAAACAGATCCAATACACGATTCAATTGAAAAGAGACAAAGATCGTTGGTTTAATATTGATCATGCTTGGTGTTGTTTGGGAAATCAGAACTACATTTTAGTACAAACAAACTTGAACCTAAACAACAGCAAACAAATCCAATGTGGAAAATATGGGATCAGAGACAAAATCAAAGTGGTACAAGACAACAGTGTTGGCAGATAAATGGGCAAGAAAAAAGAAGTCACGGTAAACATTTCTCCGATCAGAATTCTCAAATGAACATAAACCACCATTCCTTAGTTCGTAGTACTACAAAATCAAGTCGTATACATAAATAATTAGCACAAAAAACAAAACCAAAAATATATGTAACATCAACTAACAGTTAAAGAACCACAAAAATTGACAAGATGATAGTGAAAAAGTCCCTAATCGAACAAGCCGAATCCCATATCATCGTCACTCTCTTCTTCAGGTTCTTCCTATAAAAATGTAAAAGATACAAATTAGACGATCATAAAAAATGAGATCAAACAAAAATTGCAGCATCAACCGGTTCAAAAGAGTTACCTTCTTTTTCTCCTCAGCGGCAGGGGCGGCCGCAGCTGCACCTCCACCTGCGGCAGCAACTGGGGCAGCTGCAACAGCGACTGGTGCCCCACCGCCTGCAGCATTTGCAATCAAATCGCCAAGATTTTTCTTCTCGGCAAGTTTAGCAAACAAGGTAGGCCAGTAAGATTCGACTTGAACCTTGGCAGTTTTCAACAAAGTGGTGATATTGTCGGCCTATTTACGATTTAAGGAACAACACAAACATATCCAAGCAAATTCATTTGCGATTAAACGAAAAAAACAAACCCACTATTATCTCCAAACAAAAATACGAAATAGATTAAACCCACTAATCCAAAGAATCACCATTATTAATAACATTAACCCGTTCCCCTTAATCCCTTTCCTCCTTCAAAAAACTTTTGTTCACGATTGCCGGAAGTACTTAAATTGATTCGATATCCAAGCCAACAAGAGAGAAAAAATATGCTGCAACATAACATAATCAATTGCCACTTCCCTCCGTGTTTAAATTCCACATTACTCAACAAAAAGTACGTTAACAGAATCATGATAGGAACCCTAAACCTTCTTCCGAAAAATAACTTCTGTTTTGTTTTAATCCCAATTACTCAATTCATCAATAAAAAAAAAGTGAAATAAGTAAAATAAATTGCTTCATACATTTACTCACAATTCATTAACGGTGAACCTGTGGGAACACAAAAGGATACAGTGACGGCGATTCCTTCATCGTGAAGGATGATAGATGCGTATGAACAAGCAGTTTCGCCGACGGACATTTTCACACTGCAACACAGAAAATTGAACAAAGAAAACAAATAAAAAACAACATAGTCACATATGACAAAGGCGAAAGGTTGAATCAAAATCGTCAAAGGTAAAACTACAAAACTTGTACCTTCAAAGATAACAGATCAGAAACAAGAAATTCGTTTCCCTGATGCAGCCGCTACTGAAATACGATTGCAGATTCTAGGTTTAAGAGTTCATAAACCCGTTCATGGGCTCATTGATTTCTGGCCCATTTATTAACCATTGGCCCAATTTCATTTTCTTCGTTACGTTACTGTATCTTCGTTTTTCTTTTCTTTTCTAAGGATTATAATTTGTGGTAGTCATATATTCACCATCTCAAATTGTAAATTTAGATCTCACTATCATATGTTACATATTACTTTTGAATTAATAAACGTACATGTAATTAATGAACTTTTGTCACAATAGAGGGGGTCTTATCATTATTAATTTTACCTCACCTTATATAAAAAAATCACTACTATATTGTAGTAAATAAAATAATATAAATAAGGTTATATATTTTTTTTACCTACGCCTTATAAATTTATTTACATAATCTATATGTTTATTAATATTTTTGGAAAAGAATAACACGTCTAATGTAAGAAGCTTAATTTACAATCTTGATTTGAGTGTGCATGTGTTCACCAAAAACAAAACAAAGATAAAACAGTGGGAGAGGCACTCTTTCCATGAAGCCATCATGGTGTCCATTGACAATCATCTGCTAAACCTGGACGCCATGCCTCTTCTCTTCCTTCCTAGCATTCTCCATCATAGTCTTCCACCTCCTTTTCAGACATTGTTCCCTCTTTTAACGCTTTCGTTTTCACTCATTCTTTATATTACTAATTATCAATCTTCTTTCCAAACATCGTTAAATGCCTTTCTTCTTAATTTATATTCTTAATCTAGTGTTAGTGATGATTAACTAAAATTACAATAATGATCCAATCTTACTTTGCTCATGATACAAACTAAGTGGGTCCGCGCATATTAGAAAGATAGCCCTAAAGGTTCGGAAAGAAAGAAGAAAAGAATTGGATGCTTTATGTGTCGGGTAGTTAATAGTTATCTTCCCATAAAAACATAAACAAGAAAAACATCGTCAGTTAATCCATCAATGGGGAACTGTGCGTTCAGAGGAATAATCAAAAGTGAAGGTGCTTGGGAAAAGGATAAGATGGTGAAGGTCATCACCCCAAACGGAGGCATCATGGAGCTCTACACCCCCATAACCGCCGACTGCATAACCAACGAGTTTTCCGGCCACGGAATATTCCGAAGCCGCCGCGACTTGTTCTCGGAGCCTCTCCACCGTGATGATGAGCTTCTTGCGGGGGAGCTCTACTACCTTCTCCCTCTGGACCCTTCTTGCAGGTTGTCATCCACCAAGAACATCGCCAGACAACTATCCAACAACGCTGCTGCCAGTGCGACCTTAACGCCGTACAGAATGTGTACCTATGATAACAACAACAGTAGGATGTGGTCGGAAACCGGTGAAGTGTTTCCGAGGAAAGGAGTGTGGAAGGTGAAATTGGCAATAAGCCCGGAACAGCTTGCGGAGATATTGTCGCAGGAGTCACAGACGGAGGCGTTCGTGGAGAGCTTGAGGACGGTGGCAAAGTGCGGCAATGGCGTGCTGTCGGCGCCGAATTCTGATCACTCAACTACCTGTGACTGAAAATCAAGGTTTAGAGATGCTTAAAAGTGTGCTCTTTTGTTGTTTATTTGATTTTCACAGTAATCTTCAGTCTTTCACATGTTTCTTTTTTTTATTAATTAAGATCATGATTACTCACTATTATTCAGATTAATGAGCATGTAATGTAAAGTTTAAGTCTAATGGCCATATATAGAATAATTTCAAGATCATGCTTTTTAGGATTTTAAAAAGGAAAATGATATTTTAACACCAATTTTTAACATCATTTTGGCACTGCACACGTGTCAAAATGTGGTTGGATGATTTCGAATTAAAAAAACTGAGGCAAAAACATATTTAAAAAGGAAAAACCAAAATATTTTTTAATTTAAAATCGTCCAACCATATTTTGACACGTGTACAATATTAAAATGATGTCAAAAAATTGATGTTAAAATATCATTTTCCTTTTAAAAATAATTACTGTAAACCTAAAAAACTATTACTGCCATATTAATAAAAGGAAAAAACTTGAAAGATAAGATTATATACCAATACATTGGTTTTAGGTCAACAAAAGGATGTTTATTATGTTCATACATGGAGAAATACTGAAAAAAAAGTTATATATATATATATATATATATATATATATATATATATATATATATAATTACTGTAAGATCTAGTTAAAAAATGTCTATTGTTATAGATGTCTATATGATCAATATAGCAATCTTGTTTCATTTAAATAAAATCATAAAAGTACCATATTACTTATTTGTTTAGAGTTTAGAAAGATGGAATAAAGGTCTGGTGATTATGTCTGAGGGTTGAGAAAATTAATTGGTTTAAATTAAACATGTGTAAAATGCAAAATAGGCAAAGATAAGTTAATCAGATGAATATATTATGAAGTAAGTTTGCTCCAATGATGATGCGAAATGTGTATGTCATGCAGAACAGGAGATCCTAACTTTGATTCACGGGGTGACAAATTCACGGATACTAGTAAAAATTTTAAGAAAATATTTTATATATTTTTAAAATAAAATTTAAATAAGATTACAAAAAATATATATCATATTATATAAATTAATTTTATTTTTAATTAAATTTAATTTCAACGTTAAATTAAAGTATTATTATTATTTTTTGGAGGTAACGAATACTCTAATACCCATATCAATCCGTTTAGAAGCAGGTATTAAAATAACTGTTATTCGTTACCTGCAGATATCCGTATTTGCGGATTTTTTTGCCATTCCTAGGTGTGGTGGCAATTACACTTTCTTCCTAAACAATGGTGTTTCAGCGTTTACAGTGAGTTTCCGGTGGCTAAGACAAGGCATTTTTGCAATGCGAAAATCTCGTTCTCCATTGTCTTAGCGGTGCAAACACTTGGATGGAATTTGAGATCAATTTAGGGTTTGATTTCAGATTCTATTTTTAGGGTTTGGAATTTGAGATCAAATTTACTTGTGAAACAACTGCTATAATATTGTCATCTCCTTCGACTATATTCGTCTTAGGAGAATTGTCATTTCTTACTCTATGTCTGCACTAAGGTGCATGATAACCCGACTTTCCACGTACAAAGCAATTTCCTTTCTTCTTAGAGGTGGGGTTAGATCCATTTGGATGAGATTTTCGAAAATTATTTTTTCTATTGTGATAAGGTTTGTGTTCGAACCTTTCTAGAACAGGTTTTTCTTGAGCAAAGTAACTTTGTATATGCCTAAAAAGATAGACAAGCGTTCTTGCTAGTGTCGAAAGTTCTATTCAGAGAAGGCCCCTACTTTTGATACCTTTGGAAGTGATTTCAGAAAGACTATTCCATAAGTCTTTAAGATTGTTATAAAATTTCTGACATAATCACGAATAATATTTCCTAGAGTATGTAATTTTATGATTCTTAAAAATTTATCCGAAATATATTATACAAATCCTCCGAAATGTAACAGAACGTTATAAAAACATTCGAGAATTTCAAAACTAACCCGAAACTCTCTAAAAGTTTATTCCCAAGATAAATGAAACTCAGGATTGAGAAAAGAAAAGAACTAAGGGAAATAAAAGCTTCTAGAATGCGTTTTTGTTCTTAAATTTTTCGGTGAAAACGAAATGAGCAATGCATTTTTTATAGCTGGAGGAAACCGTAATGGTAAGACAAAGAAGCAGGAAGAAATCTCGTAGTTTGCTACCAAGAAGAAAAGAAACAATGAAGAGGCTTATTATGTGAAACATCTATCCGTTGGCAGACTTCATGCACTTTTGGCTCATGTAAAACTTTCATTTCTTTCGGTGCTCATATCCTTTTTATAACAAAGGGACCCACTGAAAAACATAGATGGCCAAACACAAAAAGCTAATCATGATATTTTATGCAATATCAAAACACAGTTTTTATAACAATTGGGACCCACACATGTTACGTAAAAATAACATTTTCAAGAGTCATAATTATAAGAAAAATGATTACGAGATACCTAAAATATTTAGGTTCCTTTGAAGTGTTATAGTATTATTACTCTAATGATAAACGCATGTTACCCTCAAACGTCATCCTTCCCCTGCTCTGTACTCGACTTTATTTATAGCAACCACACACATGAAGAGTTCGGAAAAAGATAACAAAGACTCACTCTGCAGCATGACGTTCTTGAAGAGGATGTCGCAGCTATCCTTCAAACCAACTCCTTTTCTTCTGTTCTTCCTAGGTTTCTATGTCGTACTCTCTACTCCGGAGGATCCCATCAACTGCTCCTCACACAACACAAACTGCACCATCACTAACTCCTATGGCACATTCCCTGATCGAAGCATCTGTCAAGCACAAAAGGTGTTTTACCCCACACAAGAAGAAGATCTTCTCAGAGTGGTTGCATCAGCCACTCGAAAAGGAAAGAAGATGAAAGTTGCGACCAGTTCCTCCAACAGCGTCCCCAAGTGGGCGTGCCCTGAAGGTCACAATGGGTGGCTAATAAGCACCAAGTATCTCAACCGGGTAATGGAAATTGACGCGGAGAAAAAAACGGCGAGGGTGCAGAGTGGCGTGACGTTGAAGCAGCTGATGGAGGGGGCTGCGAAGGCGGGCTTGGCCTTGCCGTACACGCCGTACTGGTGGGGTTCGACGATGGGGGGCATTTTGGGGACAGGAGCTCACGGAAGCAGCTTGTGGGGAAAAGGAAGTGCGGTTCATGAACAGGTTGTGGAGATTAGAATTGTTACGCCTGCACCTCCTGAACATGGATATGCCAAGCTTCATATTCTAACAGAAGAAGATCAACATCTCAATGCAGCTAAAGTCTCACTCGGCTTGCTTGGGGTCATTTCACAGGTACGTTTGTTACCATGCATTCACCATCACTTCCTTCACCTTCCTTTTCCTTTATCTTTTTGTTTCTTATAACCTAATCAACTTTTACTTTCAAGTTTTGAACCTTCTCATCATCACATTCTTTTTACTTTTTTAATGTGTGTTTCTCACAGTGATGTGATTCATATATAATGTTTTTTTTTTTAAATTAATATACATTACCAAGAACATACACTATCTTTTTATTACGGATTATCTGTCACTGTGTAGCACCTTCCCAGAATACAGCTAAAACATGTGAACAAGAAATAGTAAAAATTTGTTCTTCTGTGAAAATTTGAAGCCATCGGTTATGATGATATCATCAACATTGATGAATATCATAAACAGAGCCTTATCACTTTTGTGAATACTTGCGATATTATGTTGGACAAATGCTGCATTGCAATCTGTAATCTGTAATAATATACAAAGGAGAAGAAGCATTACTATTATTAGAAAAATAAAAATGAGAACCATACAAAGGCGAAATAGAAGCATTACTTTAGTTAAGAAATTTTCTTCTTCTTTTTTTGTTTTACAATATTAAATATTTGTCTGTTTAAATTAATTTCTCCTCCTGTCTATTCAATAAACTTTTTATTTTATTTATTTCCTTTTAATTGGGTAAATTATACTTTTATCTTTGTGTAAAATTCTGCTGTTTTAATTCCTCAGAAAAAAAATATTGTATTCTCGCACTATTTAGTTCCATAAATATTATATAAAGCACCGTCTCCTTTATAAGTTTCTATTTAAATGATTTGGAGAACCAAAAGTAATACATTTTAAAATTAAGGAAACTAAAAATAGTTATTTTTTTGGAGAATTTAAAATTGAACTTTACATACTTTAAAAAGCAATTTTTTCTTGATTAAATGGTGTAATTTTGGAAGTATATGAAGATTTCTTTTCAACGTCTTAATTGCGACAGTACATTTTTGTTGGGAAGATGATTATGATATAAAATGCTGATTTGTGTATGAATTTTGCAGATTACTTTCAAACTTGAACCTCTGTTCAAGCGATCCATTACATATGTTACCGAAAACGATTCAAATTTGGAGAATAAAGTCATAACATTTGGACAAGAACATGAGTTTGCAGATATAATTTGGTACCCAAATCAACACAAGGCTGTATACCGTGTTGATGATCGTGTTCCAATTCATACATCAGGCAATGCTGTTTACGATTTCATCCCTTTCCGTCCGACTCCTGCAATTCAATTACTACTCCGCAGAACCAGAGGTGTGTTTTTCTTAATTCAAGAAGTAATAATATCATGAGACACGTTTATATTTATTTGACACAGAATATAAAAGTAAAATAATCCTAAAAGTGTAAAATTTTTGTAAGTTTTTTAACAAAAATGAGAGTAAAAATTAAAGAAGGAGAGTGTCAAATAAATATAAAAAATATATATGTGTGAAAGAATCTTTATTGTAATTCAATACACAATGCATGTAAACTACCACTTAGTGTCACATACTAACAGCGTGCTTGATTCAGTATTTGGAAAGTATAAATGTGAAAAATTTAAGATTTGATAGATATTGAATTTGGATATGAATCTCCTTTTTAGGTTGATATGATTAACTTATTGATTGCTTTTGTTAGTCCAGGCAATAGTTTTATAATAACATCTCTTAAAATTTTCTGATGAAAATAATATTCTTCCCCTTCTTGTTTTTTGACTACAGAGGAAGCTGAGGAGTTTTATGGTGATTCAGAGGAGAAATGCTTAGTCGCAAAGACAGATACGAATTCCCTTATAGCCAGTGCTTATGGACTAACTAACAATGGTGCTGAATTCATCTAATCTATTTCAGTCAAAATAGAATTGTGTGTGTATGATATAAGGAATTTATTTTTCTGCAGTAAAATCACATAACTCCACAATTGGAAGTTGCAGGTTTAGTCTTCTCCGGATTCCCTGCAGTTGGATTTCATAACCACATTCAGGCTTCTGGGTCATGCCTGGGCAGTGATAGGAATACAAAGATAGCAACTTTCTGTCCCTGGGACTCTAGAATCAAAGGAGATTTCTATCACATAACAACATTTAGCATTGGGTTGTCTGTGGTAAAGAACTTTATTGAAGATTTGAAAAAGCTGGTTGAATTGAAACCAAAGGCATTTTGTAGCATAGAGATGTACAACGGGATTCTGATGCGTTATGTGAAGGGTTCAAGTGCGTACCTTGGCAAACAGGAAGATAGCGTAGACTTTAATATCGCATACTACCGTAGCAAAGACCCAATGGCTCCTAGGCTGTACGAAGACATCATTGAAGAGATTGAGCAGATAGGGATTTTCAAATATGGAGGTTTACCACATTGGGGTAAGAACAGGAATGTGGCATTTGAAGGAGTGATGAACAAGTACAAAAATGCAGACAAGTTTCTGAAGGTGAAAGATGAGTATGATCCAGAAAGGCTATTCTCCAGCGAGTGGTCAGACCAAGCTCTTGGTCTGAAAAAAAGGTTGATGGTATCAAAGGATGGGTGTGCATTAGAAGGTCTGTGCATATGCTCCAATCACAACCATTGTGCACCAACCAAAGGCTACTTTTGCAGGCCAGGCAAAGTCTACAAGAAAGCAAGGGTTTGTGCTGTTTCAGGCTATTAAGATGCAACAAGTTTCAAAAGACTTTCAACAAACAACGTATCTGCATAGTTATATAAATAAATAAAAGATGATATCTAATAATAAAGGTGGAGTGGCTAATCTCTCAGCACACCACATTAAGCAAATAAACCTTTTATGATTATCAACTGAATAGTTTGCCATCAATACAATTTTATCTCAATGAATAAGTTATTATATATACATGTTTGGTTGTCCTTAAAAGTGTTTTCTTTTTCATAAATTTTCGACACAAATGGAAGTTTGGTTGTCCTTTCCTCTATTTGCCCTATATTTATAGAGGTGACTCAATAAGTTCAATCTATTATAATATTAGAAAACTTATTTAAGTATGTCTAACTTAATATAATATGATAGATAGTAGACTTATCACTTATTATATGTATGTCTAGAACTGATATAATAAATTCCTCGAATTTATTATGACAAATTTACAAATATTATTACACATATACTTCTAAACCTAAGAAACCCCATATATATATATATATATATATATATATATATATATATATATATATATATATATATATATATATATATATATATATATTAATTTTTAAAATGGATCGCAAGTCATCACGTAATGTTGTAAAAAATATTATATCTAATCCAAATAATTAGACTTCTTCTAATAATTAAATGGATTTTCATAACAACTTAGTGACAATAATATTACTTTATTGACACATTTAAATTTATTTTCAAAAAAATATTTAAAATAGATCAATCGTGAATAAAAAAATTGTAAAAAAAAAAGTTAATAAAGGAATATTTTCTTAATTAAATATTATACTTTTTCACAACTATTTCGTGTTATTTATGAAAATAACTCTTACTTATATACTAAATAAACTTTGTCTTACATATAAAAACTTCATTTCATTTAAGCATGGTTAGCTCTAATAAAGGATGGAGTGGCAAAACACATCCATGAATGAAAAAAATGCTCATAGTATTGAATATATATTTTTATATAGACATTAAATATTTGAAATCATTAAATAACAATAGAAGAAAGATAATATTAAACTTTTTAAATTTGTTAGTGAAGATAAACATGCACATATATATACCTTTTAAAGACATATATCAATTTATGGTATTTTATTTTGGAATTTGTATGATTATAATTACTTATTTTGATAGCTACACACAAATTTTTATATGCATTAGATATCAGGAATGAAAATGTGTTTTTACTTCAAAAATAAGAACAGAAACATGTATAGTCAAACTCATGTGTCCAGCATTATTAGGATCCCTAATTATAAAATTAACTGATTTAGTATAAATATTATACATTTAGACTAATTATTGATGTAGCATGTAACAAATTAATAGATGTGAACACAATGCACTTATGTTCATTTTCGCAAAAGAATATAAATATTTTTTTTTTTTGGAAAACATAAAAGAAGTCTAACATATAAAAGAAAAAAAATTCATATTCTTTAAAATTTCGTATTGATCTAAATATATGTTAGATTTATACAAATGTAATGTATATAGAAAAAAATATCTATAATAATACAATTAACTAGCTTATGAATATTAAAAGGAAAATGAATAAAGATTTAGCTGAGAGACGTCTGTTTGGAGTTGAAACTACAAGTTAATGGAAAAATTATATGTAGGTGTTTATCACGAGTAAATAGATGTAATACATGAATATTAAAAGTTTATATATTTATGAATGATCTCAAATTGTTAACTTAAAATCTCACAGTTTTCATGTATCCATGCAATTTCTTTTAATGACTGTTTTTGACATATTCATAATATCTTTCTACATTTTCAAAATATTATCTATACCAAAGTAATTAATCACAACAACATGCTCAATGAATTACAAAATCTTAGTTATATTTATCTTGTGTTTTTTCTCTTTTACTTTTTTTTTTTTGTATATCATTGCTCATTTAATAGTTTATCAAATTAAAGATGACTAGATTATGTAATTTATTATTAGTGTAAAAAAATATTTTTATAACCACGTATTATACTCATTTTAATCCATTAAGTATAAAAGGTGATAGAATGATAATTTTATAAATAATGTAATTTTTATATTGATCGAATCTAGAATCATATTTCTTATATTTAATCCATTAGTTGATCTCTCAGTCTGTTTCTTCATCCAACGGTCTATACTCTACACAATAACTATTTATAATATTTTGGTTTATTTCTGTATCGGACAATCTATATTTTATATATAATAAGTATTTATAATATTTACGTTGTGATATCAGTGGATATATGCAGCTAGACCTCATTCTTCGCATTCACTTGTGGACCAGAAAGTTTCTTCCTACATTTTCATAATTTTCTTTTGTATTTTGATAATATTTTCTTATATAATTTTTAAGACGTATTTTTGCTAATGAAAAGCTTAAGAAACTTAATATTATATATATATATATATATTTATATATATATATATATATATATATATATATTAATTTTACAGAATTATCTAGATAAGATATAAAATTTAGGATGGGACCACACATGTTACGTAACGTGTCATTTGAAACGTAAAATTAACATTTTTCAAGTCATAATTAACCTAAAGCGGCACGTAGCGAGTACGAACCCTGATGTTTGAACACGCATAGATTCCTTCTTCAGCTCATGATTATAAACGCATGTTACCCTCAAACATGAAGAGTTCGGAAAAAGAAAACAAAGACTCACTCTCACATAAGCAACTCTGTAGCATGATGTTCTTGAAGAGGATGTCGCAGCTATGCTTCAAACCAACTCCTTTTCTTCTGTTCTTCCTAGGTTTCTACGTCGCACTCTCTACTCCGGAGGATCCCATCAACTGCTCCTCACACAACACAAACTGCACCATCACTAACTCCTATGGTACATTCCCTGATCGAAGCATCTGTCAAGCACAAAAGGTGTTTTACCCTACACAAGAAGAAGATCTTCTCAGAGTGGTTGCATCAGCCACTCGAAACGGAAACAAGATGAAAGTTGCCACCCGTTTCTCCCACAGCATCCCCAAGTGGGTGTGCCCTGAAGGTCACAATGGGTGGCTAATAAGCACCAAATATCTCAACAGGGTAATGGAGATTGACGCCGAGAAAAGGACGGCAAGGGTGCAGAGTGGCGTGACGTTGAAGCAGCTGGTGGAGGAGGCTGCGAAGGCGGGCTTGGCCTTGCCGTACACGCCGTACTGGTGGGGTTTGACGATGGGTGGCATTTTGGGGACAGGAGCTCACGGAAGCAGCTTGTGGGGAAAAGGAAGTGCGGTTCATGAACAGGTGGTGGAGATTAGAATTGTTACGCCTGCACCTTCTGAACATGGATATGCCAAGCTTCATATTCTAACAGAAGAAGATCAACATCTCAATGCAGCAAAAGTCTCACTCGGCTTGCTTGGGGTCATTTCACAGGTACGTTTGTTACCATGCACCATCACTTCCTTCAACTTCCTTTTCCTCTTTATCTTTTTGTTTCTTTTAACCTAATCAATTTTTACTTTCATGTTTTGAACCTTCTCATGACATTCATTTTACTCAATCACTCTGTGAGTCATATAATGTTTTATTTTTAAAGTAATATACAATACGAAGAACATACTATCTTTTTCATTACGGATTATCTATCACTGTGTAGCACCTTCCTAGAATACAGCCAAAACATGTGAACAAGAAATTGGTACGTTAACGTGTGAGAAAAACTAATGGATTTACACAAAAATTTAAAGAAAATAGTAAAAATTTGTTCTACTGTGAAAATTTGAAGCCATCGAGTATGATGATATCATCAACATTGATGAATATCATAAATAGACACTTATCACTTTTGTGAATATTTGCAATGTTATGTTGGACAATACTGCATTGCAATCTGTAATCTGTAATAATATACAAAGGAGAAGAAGATTACTATCAGAAAAAACTTCTTTTAAGAACACTTTCTTAACAACTTTTTGACAAGACAGTTTGTGATTGGTCCATTTTAAATATTTTTTAAACATAAATTCAAATAGACCAATAAAATGAAGACACGTATCCCATTATAAAAAAAGTTGTCAAAAAGTGTTGTCAAAATATCATTGTCCTTACTATTATCAGAAAAATAAAAATGAGTACCATACAAAGGAGAAATAGAAGCATTACTTTAATTAAGAATTTTTTTTTTTGTTTGACAATATTAAATATTGTCTGTTTAATTTAATTTGTACTCCTGTCTATTCAATAAACTTTTTTTTTTATTTATTTCCTTTTTAATTGGGTAAATTATACTTTTATATTTTTGCAAAATTCTGCTAGCACACCTATAAGTTGCTATTTAAATGATTTGGAGAACCAAAAGTAATACATTTTAAAATTACGGAAACCAAAAATAGATACTTTTTTGGAGAATTAAAAATTGAACTTTACATATTTTAAAAAGCAATTTTATCTATAATTAAATGGTGTAATTTTTGATGTATACTGAGATTTCTTTTCAACTTACGTCTTAATTGTGACACTACATTTTTGTTGCGAAGATGATTATGATACAAATGCTGATTTGCATATGAATTTGCAGATTACTTTCAAACTTGAACCTCTGTTCAAGCGATCCATCACATATGTTACAGAAAACGATTCAAATTTGGAGAACCAAGTCATAACATTTGGACAAGAACATGAATTTGCAGATATAATTTGGTACCCAACTCAACACAAGGCTGTATATCGTGTTGATGATCGTGTTTCAATTCATACATCAGGTGATGCTGTTTACGATTTCATCCCTTTCCGTTCCACTCCTGCAACTCAATTACAACTCCTCAGAACCACAGGCGAGTTATTCTTAATTCACTGCACAATGCATGTAAACTACTACTCATTGTTACATACTAACAACGTGCTTTATTCGGTACTTGGAAAGTATAAATGTGAAAACTTTAAGAGTTGATAGATATTGAATTTGGATTTTCACCCAAAAGCGATGAATCTCCTTTTTAGGTTGACATGATTAACTTATTGATTGCTTTTGTTAGTTCAGGCAATAGTTTTATACTAACATCTCTTAAAATTTTCTGATGAAAATATTGTTTCCGGTTTTGTTTTTTGACTACAGAGGAAGCTGTGGAGTTTACTGGTGATGCAAAGGGGAAATGCTTAGTTGCAAAGACAGCAACCAATGCCCTTATAGCCACTGCTTATGGACTAACTAACAATGGTGCTGAATTCATCTAATCTATTTCAGTTAAATGAGCACTTAGAATTGTGTGTGTACAATATAAGTAGTTTATTTTTCTGCAGTAAAATCACATAACTCTACAATTGGAAGTTGCAGGTTTAGTCTTCTCTGGATTCCCTGTAGTTGGATTTCATAACCACATTCAGGCTTCTGGGTCATGCCTGGGCAGTGATAGGAATACAAAGATGACAACATTCTGTCCCTGGGACTCTAGAATCAAAGGAGAGTTCTTTCACCAAACGGCATTTAGTATTGGGTTGTCTGTGGTAAAGAACTTTATTGAAGATTTGAAAAAGCTGGTTGAAATGGAACCAAAGGCATTTTGTGGCATAGAGATGTACAACGGGATTCTGATGCGTTATGTGAAGGGTTCAAGTGCATACCTAGGGAAACAAGAGGATGGCGTAGACTTTGATATCACATACTACCGTAGCAAAGACCCAATGGCTCCTAGGCTGTACGAAGACATTATTGAAGAGGTTGAGCAGATAGGGATTTTCAAATATGGAGGTTTACCACATTGGGGTAAGAACAGGAATGTGGCATTTGAAGGAGTGATGAACAAGTACAAAAATGCAGAGAAGTTTCTGAAGGTGAAAGATGAGTATGATCCAGAAAGGCTATTCTCCAGCGAGTGGACAGACCAAGTTCTTGGTATGAAAGAAGGGTTGATGGTATCAAAGGATGGGTGTGCATTAGAAGGTCTGTGCATATGCTCCAATCACAACCATTGTGCACCAACCAAAGGCTACTTTTGCAGACCAGGCAAAGTCTACAAAGAAGCAAAGGTTTGTGCTGGTTCAGGATCTTAAGATGCAACAAGTTTCAAAAGACTTTCAACAAACAACCTATCTGCATAGTTTAAGAGAAATAAATAAAAGGAGATATATAATAATAAACGTGGAGTGGCCAATCTCTCAGCAGACCCATTACGCAAAGAAACTTTATATGTTAACCATCAACCTTGAACAGTTCAAAATAGATCATTTGCTTACTTGTCACTGTGACATGTTGTTATATATTATATATGGGGAATTAAAGAAGAGCAAGTAGATTAATATTCAAAGCGACATTAAGATAAATAATCAGAAGTTTTGAGGGATGAAAACATTAAGAAGTGTACCACTTTGAGTTTTCTTCCAATTTTATATGAATGCCGATAACTATACACATCAGAAATATTTGAAGTCATTATGGTTCTAGATAGAGGAATGATTAGAAAATCTAATAAGAGTTACTATTTTATTTTCTATTTGTTCATTTGTTTTATTATAACTTTTATATCTTTAACAACTTCTTTTTATAACTTTTTAACAATACATACGTGATAGTATATGATTAGTCCGTTTTAAATATCTTTTTATACATAAATTTAAACAGATAAATAAAATGATGACACGTATCTTATTGTCAAAAAGTTATTAAAAAACAGTGGTAAAAATATCATTTTCCATTAAAATACTTACTCCAAAGCTGAAATAAAGTTTGTAAGAACACTTTGACGTAAACTAATCAAACTAAACCTATAAACCTGAATTTAAATTACAAGTAGACCGAGTTTACTTTTATTACTCAATATGTGCAGACTGAGATAACGTGCGGTGCATTGAAATTTGAAAAACTGTATCAAATTGTAAAGTGGAGAAGGTAATAGTTAAGCATTGACGTTAGCAAATGGTTGTATAAATAGTGAGCACAAACAGGGTGAGAAGATGAAGACATTAAAAAGATGAAAGAACAGGTTTTAAGGTTTGTGTTCTTATTGATCTGTGTCTGTGGAGTGATTGCAACTCCTCCGGAAGATCCCATCCGGTGTGCTTCAAAAAACACAAACTGCACCATCACCAACACTTATGGCATCTTCCCCGACCGAACCACTTGCCGCGTCGCCGAGGTTGTCTACCCCACCACGGAGGAGGAGCTGGTATCCGCGGTGGCCTCAGCTTCCAAGAACAAAAGAAAAGTGAAAGCCGCAACGCGCTTTTCCCACAGCATAACCAAGCTGGCTTGTCCCGATGGCGAAAACGGGTTGCTGATAAGCACTAAGAATCTAAACAAGATACTGAACATCGACGCGAAGGGAAGGACAATGACGGTGCAGAGTGGCGTGTCGTTGAGACAGATAATCACGGCGGCCGGAGAGAATGGTTTGGCCTTGCCTTATGCGCCGTACTGGTGGGGTTTAACCATTGGTGGAATGATGGGAACAGGTGCTCATGGAAGCACGTTGTGGGGCAAAGGAAGCGCCGTTCATGAGTATGTGGTAGAGTTGAGAATCGTTACTCCTGCTGGACGTGAAGATGGCTATGCTAAAGTTCGAACCCTTAACCAATCTCACCCCTCTCTCGATGCAGCCAGAGTTTCCCTCGGAGTTCTTGGAGTTCTTTCTCAGGTATGCATATATGTTAGAACGATGAGATGTCAACAATTTTTTTTAAAAAAAATATTTTCCTAATATGTTAAGGTTATAATACTAAAATAATTCGTTAGTTTTATATATTTAAAGATTGAATAATTAATTTATCCAAAATATAGCTTATTTATTTTACAAAGACTAAAAATGACAATTTTATATTTTGTACAAGTAAAAACATGCATAAACCAAAATAAATAAATAATTACTTTACTCGACTAGAAAATGTTAAGAACATATAAAACATATTAAATATATGTAAATAATTATAGTTTAGTCATTTTATTGGACTAACATAATTAGAGACTTAATTTTTGAAAGAAAAAAAAAACTGATTCTAGTATTAGTAAGAGGATTAGAAGAAGTGAGAGGAATTGATCTTGGATGAGTGATTTATAATGTAAAAAGATCTCTTTTAATTTATTTACTTTTTTGGTGGAAAACATCTCTTTCAATTTACATTGACTCTCTTGTCTATTTTAAAATGGCAACGAGATTAATATGTAATTTTAATTTGAATTAGTCAATAATTTTGGCAAAATTTCAAATCTCAAAAGATCCAACTAATAGTATCTTTTTAATAACCATTTGTATGCCAAGTCAAATCTTTCAAATTAAATAAACCGTCAAATTATGTACCAATACTTTTTCACCTCTATAAAATTCATAATGCCTTTCTTATCTTGAATCAATGCAGCTAAGATAAAACCAAGAATTTCACCCTCTCTACCTTCAAAACATGATAATTATTTACAGTTTACTGTATATTCTATTTTCATGTCAGTCTAATGCAAAAATATTTTTCTTTTCTTAATATATACCACTGAATACTTCCCTTAAGAATATACTATTGAATTTAAAAAAATAACTTAAAAATTTAATGATTGAAAAATATAACTAAATCAAATTTTACCATTTTCAAATATATATGAACTGGTATAACTATGCTTCCACAATCACCGGTTTTATATATACAGGTTACCCTAAAATTGGAGCCTCTCTTCAAGCGATCCATTACATATATCACCAAAGATGATACAGATTTAGGAGATGAACTTGTTACTTTTGGAAGAAAACATGAGTTTGGTGATGTAATATGGTACCCAAGTCAGAAAAAGGCTGTCTATAGAATCGATGACCGTGTATCGGTTAATGCATCTGGAAATGGCTCATACAATTTCTTCCCATTTCGTTCCACAGCCTCAGCAGCATTAGCTGTTGTTAGATCAACAGGTTCCGGATAGATATATCTGTTCATAATTTTTCTATTCTTCCATAATCAATATCATATATATAGAGGCAGTGCATGCATGTTATATTTCTTTCATCTTGAACGTACTTTTGAATAGATCAATCCAAACACAGTTATATATATTATTTAACTTCAACTCTGTTATTCTTTAATCAAGTGCATGCATGTTTGAATATGTGTGTACACGAATAAAAAAATAAAGAAAAGGACAATCATTTATCGTTATTTAACTTCAATAGTCTTCTTCTTCCGATCACTTGTTTTCGAGATTGGCAAGTTTTCTGTTTATAATAGTTGTTTCTTCACATCTTCATTTAACAGAGGAACTTCAAGAAGCAACACGTGATGCTAATGGAAAGTGTGTTGGTGCGAAGTTGATAACTGCATTGCTGTCGGGCATTGCTTATGGGTTGACTAACAATGGTACTGATTTGAGTAAAATAAAATGGCAATGAATTTGGAATTAGAAATAGAAAAGAAAAAAAAAAGAAAAAACTTTCAGATTGAAATAAAAGAATATTAATCTATTTAAACATATGATTATGATGCAGGTATCTTTCTTGGATATCCTGTTGTTGGATTTAGCAACAGGATGCAAGCATCAGGAACATGTTTAGATAGTTTGAACGATGGATTGATTACAGCATGTCCATGGGATTCAAGAATAAAAGGAGAGTTCTTTCACCAAACTGCGTTTAGCATTTCCCTGTCTGTAGTAAAAAACTTCGTGGAAGATGTGCAGAAACTCGTTGAGTTGGAACCAAAGTCACTCTGTGGGTTAGAAATAGCGAATGGAATCCTTATGCGCTATGTTACAGCTTCCAGCGCTTATCTTGGAAAATCAGAAGACGCTGTAGATTTTGACATCACTTACTATCGCAGTAAAGATCCATTGGCTCCTAGGCTTTTCCAAGATATACTTGAAGAAATAGAACAGATTGGATTGTTTAAATATGGAGGATTACCCCACTGGGGCAAAAATAGAAACTTAGCATTTCTTGGAATAATAAAAAAGTATGATAATGCAGAGAAATTTTTGAAGGTTAAAAAGGAGTATGACCCAGATGAGATCTTCTCAAGCGAGTGGACAGATCAAATGCTTGGACTTAGAGAAGGAGTGACAGTATTTAAGGATGGGTGTGCAATGGAAGGGATGTGTATTTGCTCAGAAGATAGACACTGTGCACCAAAGAAAGATTACTTATGCAGATCAGGAAAAATTTATAAGGAAGCTAGGGTTTGTACTCATGTTTCCAAGAAAACCAAAGAAGAAGATGATTTTAAGGACGAGTTATAAAGCACTGTTATCAGTTCTCATCAAATAACCTTATTACTTCCTCCATCTCAATAAAACTTATGTCTGTCATTTATGATTGATACACGTAGACAAGATTCAATCTCATGCAAAGGAAATCACTTATTCCTTGATAGCCCGAGTGGCGGATTGGGTTGTCGTTCTTTCATAAGGCTTAAAATTTCATTGGATTTTGTAACGATGATACCAAAGGATTTTAAAATTACATTCCAACCTAATCATTTCTATTGGTAAGAACCTAATTTTGTTCGTGGGATAATCCGCTTACATAACTAATATCTACCCACCCCAAAACACTTACATCAACATCAACAAAAGTGTCATTAAACATCCAAAACCAAAACCATTTACTTTTGAAATAAAAATTACACTATAATTAAACATTTTAAATTACAAAATCAAATTACCAGATATTTATGAGTGTTTAGACATATTAAAATTGTAACATAATAAACTTCATGAATTTATCATTTAATAAAATCACTTTGGTATATACATATGGAAGAACTGTTGTTTTCTAGTCTCCTTCTAAAACCTGAGTGTTCGTGTTCTTTAATGCATTTTTTATCAAAAGAAGATATAAAGTCGCAAACTAATGTCAGCGTTCTATAAGAAAGTAAGAAGGGAAGGTGCGGTCCCGTTTCCATTACCTTCCCTAGGGCGAAAGGTTTGCGAACGGAAAATACAGAGAACAAACCTATTTACACTGATCTTTTTTAAAATCATTATCAAGAGAATCAACATATATTGTGTGACCTGAGAGACTGAGACTAAGTACTACATCAATATATCAGCCTCTGTTTTATGTATATAAGGAAAAATATTGAGTCATCTCAGCCTCTGATGCGTCCGAAAGCTGCAGTTCTTACGCACACCCTTCGCTGGAACATCACTGCAAATTAAAATAACTACAAATTCAACAATCTTACATAGATGATCCGTAGTTAAAACTCTTACCCTGTATTGTAATTAAATTCTAGAGACTAAGAATACTCACCGTGAAAATATAGCATAAGGAAGTTCATTCCTCATCACTATCATACACAACTGCCATCCGTCGATGGGTGGTTGTTTTCCTTGGAGGAGACTCCTCATCTGATTCAAATCCCTTCCTCTTGCCACTGCCTCTAAACTCCTTACTCTTTTGCTTTGGTTCCTGCAATAAAACATCCAACTAATTTTTAAACCACGGCATAGCAATCGAATATCCTTATTTCCACATATATTTGAGTCATAAAAGAAAAGTCCAACAATGAAGGAACACTAATAGAAAACAAAAAAATGGGAACATGGATAATCAAAACGTTGTTGAAACATGTTGGGTGTTTTTGAAAATGTCGTGGGATTTCATCCACAGTTGTGTCAACTGAGAATAAGAGAGAAGTCCACAAGGATATAATATCTGACAAAAAATGCTTCATCATCATCTTATGAACTTTCACCCTACCCACAAGATGTAAAAGCACACAGAGGACACGCGTACAGCAGTCTTATAAACAAAAATATAAATATCTTCACAGTACAAACCAGTGCAAAGAATGGAAACATTATAAATGAGGCAGATTTGAAAACAACGAAACTGCATGAACAAATCACACGTAATATACCTTCTTATCAACAGCTAAGGAGAGCATGATAAGAAGCAATCTGAAACTAAATATCTATGGACCTACAGCCAAAAATTTAAATATGTATTATTTTTAATAAAATATGCAGTACCTTCTCTTCCTCCTCATCTGAGGCATCATTAACTTGTTCTGCCTCTTCATAGTGATCTTCCTCTTCTTCATCCTCATACTCTGGCTCAGTATCCTCATCCCTCTTGCGTGGAGGAGGCCTCTCATCTTCCTCTTCATCGGTTTCATACTCAGACTCCTCTCTCTCATCATCCTGGTAACCCACTGGATTTCGAGAGGATTTAGCAGGTGGAAAAGAAGACTTGCGAGGGATGTCTCTAGGTCCCTGTGACTAAATTCCAGAAAAATAAAAAAGCCCTCATCAATGACAAATGCCAAAACAATCAATATACAAACAAATTTCCGGAAACTGAGAAACAATACCTTTTTAGCATTCATAATTCGTTTCTCTGCTCGGGCTTCCACTTCCAAATCATCTTCAAAGCGGCGCTGAGTGCGACGAGAATCATAGTAATCTGTTTCATCCTCCTGAAGGAAAGAACAACGGGTAAATAATGGAACTGTCATAATTTTATCTACCCAGATATGCTAACAGAAAATTGCATGAGATACGTGACCAAAACAAAAACAGACTTTTATACCTCATCCAATGCATCCTCTAAAAACCCAGGAGAAAGTTGCCGCCTCCTATCCACAGCTGGAGTATACTTCCGGCTCACCTTCTCACGCTTTCGGTTAAGAAGCACATTAGCCCGGATATTTTGACTTTCAGCCTACAAAAGATATAAAGAAATTAGATTATGGTACCCAAGAGACACTTAGCACGTAATTATTGAATTATACCTTCTCTTTTTCCTCTTTTTCCCGCTCAGGATCAATGTCAGTAATGCAGTTTTTCACCTTGTAAACCTTCTTATGCCTTGAGTCAACAAGGGCAGTCAACAGCCGATGAGAATTTGAAGACAAAGAAGATGGCATGAACCTCATTTTCCTCAATAACCTTCCTTGTGATTGAAGGATTCCCTGAAGCATGTAGACACAAACAATTAGGGGGAAATGGTAAATCATCAAGACATTCATAGGAATAACAAAATTCACCTTTCCGTGTCTAAGGAAAAGATGTGCTTGATCATGATGTGCATCTTGCACTGATATGTCAAGAACTTCATTCCCAATTAAAAGCTGCAGGCTGCCATCGGACCATCTCACAAAGCGGGCATTGCTTTCATACTACAGTAATAGAAAATCCATGATACATTTCTTGCAAACAATTATATACTGCAACCTGATCATGAATGACAAATCATCATAACACTAACCCACCTGGTTTTCTACAAAGTTAAAGGGTAAACATAATAGAACATGGAGCATTTTATTCCTATTTAGTACTAATGACTTTATTTGAAGTACTTCCTCGCCCTCATGATCAGCTTCAAATTTGATACTCCATATCCTTAAAATATCATAAACTTCCTTAACAGATTATCAATCTACTACAGTTCAAAAAAATCATGTCCATTCATGCACATGAAAACTAAATTAGATCCTGTCAACCAAAGGGCAGATTTTATCGACAGAAGGCATCATAGACTCCAGAACATTAAAAGAATACATTTGGCCATTCTATCCTGAATCCATCCTAATATTTAACCTCAAAATTCAAAAACAAATATTTTATGATATAATTAGGCTAGTAAAAGGTAGTAGAATCGAATACAAATTATGTAAAAGCAGTTAAGAAGTTACACACAAGAACATCATAATTGTCTTCATCCCATTTAATTTGACAGAAATTATAATCGATAGCAGGCAAAAGAAACGGTTTACAATTACTTACAGATGCTGTGCCATCAGGATTTCTAGCAGTCCTCCAACGTACAATATTATTCTCCAACCGTATGCGCTTTCTGGCTCCAGATTCATCAGTTACAAAAGTATCCTCTTCCACATATGTTTTAGGATCAAATGGTTTTGGGTCAACACCCATAATATTGGAAACTTTAATCATGTTCATCTGCCAAGAGAGAGAGAGAGAGATTAAAATACAAGTGTCTGAATAATGAAACTCAACTTGTCTTACCAGGATGCACATCATTATAAAAGGCAATACATCTATACATAAAACCTGAGAGATATTACGTGTAAAAACGTATTCATCATGACCTTGTTATCATAAAACCTGATTTGTACAATTCCCATCTAATTCGCAACATGTCACCGTCTTTGGCATGGGGAAGTTATCAAAAAACTTTCTTAAAAGATGCACTTCCTTAAACACTTCGAATTCAGGAGTCACTCACGCACACTACACGTGCCAACTTCTTTATCACAACAATGTGAACGACACAAGAAGAGTGTCAATTACTCGTGTTTTGCAGCCACCAAGTTAAAAGCTAATTTAAAATTAAAATATGAAATAATAATAAAGGGCTTTCACTCGAATAAATAAACTTATTAATTAGAAGCAGACCTTGTCTGGGAGAGCTGGAGGAGGTCGTAATGGAACTTCCAATTCTAAAGGGGGGCCAAGTGGCTTCTCTTTAGTTTTTATCTCAAAGTTTTCCTCCTCTGATTCATACTGATGATCTTCATCAGCAAGTATGTCTTCTGGTCTCAGGTTCTTTCCGTAACTTCCTTCCTCCTCCACATGATATCTCTGGGGCAGGAAACCAATAATATCATCAATTCTTAAAATTTGGGCAATTCACAGATAAAGGGAAAAATTCATTATTGACACCAATATCACTATTGGCAACTTCACTAACATTTGAATCTTGTTCAATGTCCTTCTGAACAGTGTACCCCATTTCCTCTTCTTCATCATCATCGAAATCACCAAATACATCACGAATTTCAGGGGCCGAATGCAAGTCACGAGTCTCGTCTTCTTTTTCGTCTCTGGGCGACACACTACATTTAAAAAAAAAAAAAAAAAAAAAAAAAAAGACAAACTATCAATCTTAATGTCATGCGGCAGTTATAAAACAATCGGCAAGTTTAGTTCTTTGACGTTTGATCTTTTAACTTCGTTTAATGTTTCACTTCGGTTCTCCAACTTCCTTTTTGTTTAAATTTGGTCCTCTAATTATATGCTGCAAAACAAGTTCATCCTTTCAGTTAGAAAATGTTAAATGTAGTTCGCAGAGAGGATGAACTTGTCAACCGGTACTAGGTTAGAGGATCAAATTATGGGTGCGCTAAAATCCAAAAGTTGAAAAACTAAAATAATTAAGCACAAAAAGTCTTGGGTCATCAGTAATTCCCTGTGTTCTATCCTATGCCCTAATCAATGACATGTTTCAATATGCATGACAACACTGATAAAGGAAAACATAAACCCGTCCCCAAATACCAACATACTTCAGCCACATTTGTCATTTTTCCGCGCAACATTATACCTGGGGCTTCTAGCTTCGTCGACTTCTTCCTCCTCATCTTCGTGGTGATCGTAATGATTCTCCTCCGACCTTTCAGATCCGCTCTCAACGACGTCATCGCGGCGCTTACTCGTGACGCCACGCTGGCTATAACCGTCATCTTTGGCGTCACTATCCGACTCTCTTCCCTCACTCTCCTCTCTCTCTCCAACTTCCACCTCCTGCGAGCTCTGCTCCCTCTCGCCCTCGCTTTCGCGATCGTGTTCTCCTTCTCCGTCTCCCTCGCTCTCGATTTCCACCTCCCCCTGGCCCTCCACCTCGCCCTCTCCCTCCTGCTCCCCCATTCCCTCTCCCTCGTCCTGAAAAAACAAAACGCCAAAACATGGAAAAACGGTTAGGGTAGGGATCCAAACGCGATGCAAGGAGAAGGAGTGTGAAATTGGGGCGTACGGAGGGGTAATTGAGTTGAGGGTTCGATTCGTGCTCGGAATCGACGTCGAGCTCTTCCTCCTCCTCGGATTGGTCGCCGAAGAGGTTTTGCATCATCTGGTGGCGCTTCTCCTCACCTCCCATGGCTTCCGAGAGAAGAAACCCTAGCACGAGTGGTTTTCGATCGAACCCCCTTCAACTGGAAACCTGCGTTTGTTTGTTCTTGTGATGTGTTGTGAAACGCACCGTATCAGTCGCCTTTATGGGTAATTGCTGGTCTCATCCCAAAAACTACCTCCTACACTAGCTTGCATGAAAAAAAATAACCTTAATTGATACAATCTAGTATTTTCACCTACGTTACATTATTTTTAAGCTGAAATTTGCTTTTATTACAATAAGTAAATTAATAAGTTAAAAATAAATATTATATTTATAAATATATATAGTATAAAGAGATATACACTTTTTTGTTTTTTTTCCAAATTCTATCCTAATATTTTTACAAGCATGTTAAAGTTCACTGAAATTATTTAACTCACTTCAAAATTAGTGACTAGTATATTTTTTTAAAAAATTCAGTGACTAAAATTGGCATAGGTTTTTTTAAGTAAATGTTTGATTAAAACATATTAAACAGAGAATATAATAACAATAGTTTTATAGTTTACAAGATAACATTTAACCATTATTTAAGGTTTACGGTTCAAATGTTTGATTATAAAAAAATAATATTTTTTTTTCTTATATTTTTTTAACATATTTTCAACTTCATTTTGTTCAACTTTTTTTTTATTCAACCTCATATGTTTCAACCTCATCTTACTTTTAGATTGTATATTTATTTTTTCTTCATTTGTTTATTCCATTAGTTTTTTTCTTATTCTTTAAATCTTCTTTATACAGTCTTAATGAAGAAATTAACACTGAATATATAGTTGATATTTGAATAAGTTTTATAACTTCTTTTGATAGCTTGTCAAACTCAAGTGTTTTCATGTAAAGATACAATGATTGAAGCACGACGTATGTTAGATTAAAAGTTTTCACTTATAAACATTCCCAAAATGCTATTTTCAACGTCTTTATCCATACATGTAGCTGTTTTGATTAACCCTTTTTTCATTCTTGTTTTGCACAAATAAGGAGGACAAAGTATACAAACATGATAACACTTTAATGGTACATGTGTATTAAATGACATTAAATGGTTTAATGTTTATGAATATTAACTTGTACTATGTGATCAAACCATCTTGTCATATGCATTGTCAATAATAAATTTATCATTTGATTGTAATGTTCAAATAATATGATATTAGAAAGTATGAGGCATATTCAATATAAAGCATCAAAAAGCTTGTGAGTAAAGAACAATGGGAGTTATATGATTTGTTTCACTTTTCATTAGACAGTGTCTTTTATCTATATCATTGATTATATATGATATGTCAGACTTTCAATGTTATTTTATTTCTCAAGGGTGGATGTTTCTTCCTTAAGACCTAGATGTATGTCTTTTTGTTTTGCCCTTATGTTCTTTAAATGATACTTGACGTAAAACATCTTTGTAAAGCATGTGTTTGCTTGATAGATTCTTATGCTCATTGTTTTACAATATTCACTTAGACACTTTTTCACCCATCACTTCATGAACATGTATATATCTTAAGTATAATGACTTGACAATTGTATGTAGGTTTTTCCTATTAATCAGACATTTCTTCTCAAGAACATGTCATCTCCTTTTGGCTTATCTCTCTCTTTAAGTCAACACATTTGTAATATGTTTGTTTTCTAGATCTTTAAAACTTGTTTGTCTTACCTTGTATTTCTGTAAACGTGGTCGTGAGACAGTTCGATCCATATCCGGTGTGGGCGTTAGAGCATTGAGAGGACCTTTCCCTAGTACGAGAGGACCGAGAAGGACGCACCTCTGGTGTGCCAGTTATCGTGCCCACGGTAAACGCTGGATAGCCAAGTGCGGAGCGAATAACTGCTGAAAGCATCTAAGTAGGAAACCCATCCCAAGATAAGTGCTCTCCTATTCGGATATACATTTTCACTTATTGGACTTTCGTAACACTATTTGCTAGATCTCTTGTGATAGGACTTTTTAGATTAGCATTTAGACACATTTTAACATAACTTGTTTAGACTTTTAGTTCCTAATTAAACAGGAAGAGGCATCTAAATAGTTTTATGTTATTCGTTACCTAACATTGAAATGTTCATCTCAATTTTATAAGACAATAATAACTTTTGCTTGAATATTATTTTTTTAGTTCTAACTGTATGATTGTAAAATATCATTATAATTAGGACAAATAAATAAATAAAACCAAATAAATATTTTAAATAAAAGATGAGTAAGGTAACTTAGAAAAAAAAATGCTACCTTAACTCATTTTTAAAATTTTGTATTAGATATTCATGATAAGAAAATTTAAAGTTAAGGTTGGATATATAAAAAGGTGGTCATTGATTAATGGAACACGTGGGAATTGGTAATTGGTCCAGAGAGCGGGTGCAAATGAATAAAGTGAGAACGAGCACTTGGTATCATTGTCTATTTGGGGCATCTGGAAAAAGAGGGTTTGGCAGATAAACACATACACACATCTCAGTCTTTGTCTCTCTCTCTCTCTCTCTTTCTCTGTGTACAGGAAGAAGGGTGAGAACGAAACGAAGAAGAAGAATCACAGAACCGAAACCCACTCAGAAGCTAATCCGAAAACCCTTCATTTATTAGCACTGGTACGCTATCCAAAATCCCTCCTTTTTTCATTTCCATCATAAATATGCCTCTTTTTCTTCGCCCCACTTCTTCTTTCGATCCAATTCTAACCCTTCCCATATCGACATTTTCGTTCCTTAATCTACCAATAAACCATCTTTCCCTTTGGTATGTCACATTTTTCTGCTCTGTACTCCTCTTCATCTCCTTTCCCACTCACATCGGAGGGTTTAACCCTAACCTAACCTTGCAGGGTTTTCTATCTCACCGAGATTTGAGTGTCTGCTTCTTTGTCTTGTTTAATTTTAATAGCCGGTTCAATTTGTCGCCATTCTTCTGTTCCAGCATTGGACAAACAAGATTTTGTCTGTGTACAGATTTCGATGAAAATATTATTGCCCATTTTGATAGTGTAGAACTAGAACTGGAATAGGTCAAGAGCCGAATGAACAATTAGGCCTGAATTTTCTCCCAGTTAGGAGGGAAAGGAAATGAAGGGGAAGTTCTCAGCACTCGCCCTTGATTGTGTCATTGATTTACAAGAGGAATGGATACGGCTGGCCAGTATATCCATGTATCCTCGATTATGTCAATGATCTTGCTGCCAGTGGGAACCTATGTCATTCAGATCCCCAAGGACCAGGTCTACTATGTCCTTCTGCAAGACAACGCCCATATCCACATCTACGCATGCAGGAAAACTTGCTGTTACCCCTTGTTGTTAATTGCAATCACCAGTGAGTAGGAGGGCTAAGACGGAGGTTCCCAGTGCTGAGAAGATAAACATGGATGAGAGAGAGAGTTTCTCCATGTTGCTTATAAATCAGAGAGAGCATGAGTGAGCCAGAATTTGCAAAAGTTGGCCGGGACTATTGTGTAAATTAATTTTGTTTTTTCTAATGCCTCAAATTGGGGAATTAGGGTTTTAGAGGGTTTTAAAAATTCTCAAAACCATTTTCTTTCCCCCAATTTAAAAAGCACCCAATCAATATAAACCTTTCTCAAATGCCTTCTCTTTTCTTCCCTCCCAAATTTCTTTCACAAACACAACCCTTAGGATCTCAATTCAGTTACCCACTGTCCAAATGAAAACAATTTAGGGATGTTGCTGGGTGGTCTCTGTGGTTTTGTCTGGCATTATGCCTCTGTACGCCTCCGCTCTAACTGTCCTAGAAAAAAATTTCCCTCTGAAAAGACAATTACCTAAAGCTGGTGTCCTGTAAATCCTAAAGTTCTGTACAGATTTTGTGATTAATATGTGAACCTGCAGGTATTCAGCTGTTCATGACAAAAGCCTGAATCAATCATGTCAGAAGGTGCAGAAATTGACGAGCGAGTGGACCTTGATGAAGAAAATTTCATGGAAGAGATCGATGATGATGTCGAAGAACAAATAGATGACGATGGAGTGGATGGAGGTGAAGATGAAAACGCTGAAGGTAGTGTTGAGGAACATGAATACGAGGACTCAACAGCAGAGGTTGGTGGGAAGGACCAATTACCTGAAGCTGAAAAAAGTGACATTGCCACTGAATTTGGAGATGATGATCAAAAACCGTCATTCATTGATGAAGATGAGAAAGAGAAGCACGACGAACTTCTTGCCCTTCCACCTCATGGTTCCGAAGTCTTTATTGGTGGACTTCCTCGGGATGTATGTGAAGATGATTTAAGGGATTTGTGCGAGCCGATGGGTGACATTCTTGAGGTGAGCCTTGATAAATTGATAAATGATATGATAAACTTGTCCTTTCTGCGGATGGGAAACTTTGGGATTATTAGTAAAATTTTTATTTATTGTTACTTTTCAGGTGCGATTAATGAAAGACAGGGACACGGGTGAAAACAAGGGCTATGCCTTTGTTGCTTTTAAAACAAAAGAGGTAGCACAAAAGGCAATCGAGGAGATACATAGCAGGGAATTTAAGGTATTGCCGTTCTCCCTCAGAGTGTCTTGTTGTCCATATTTTATTTTCTACTTAGATTTCAATTATGAATCCAATGTTGGTGAATGGTTTTAAAAATTTTCATCATTTCAGGGTAAAACTTTGAGGTGTTCACTTTCTGAAACCAAACACAGATTATTCATTGGTAATGTTCCAAAAACATGGACGGAAGATGACTTTAGGAAAGTCATTGAAGGAGTTGGTCCTGGAGTTGAAAATATCGAGCTCATAAAGGTTCAGTCTCCAGTGGCTGTGCTACTAGCTTACATTAAACTTTTGTCAGGCCCAATGTTTTATTCCGTCTCAATTTTGTTTTTATCAGGACCCTCAAAATCCAAGTAGGAATCGTGGATTTGCTTTTGTTTTGTATTACAATAATGCATGTGCTGATTATTCTCGGCAAAAGATGTCAAATGCAAGCTTTAAGCTGGAAGGCAATACACCCACTGTCACATGGGCAGATCCAAAGAACTCTCCTGATCATTCGGCTTCTTCACAGGTAATTTCCAGAATTAAGGTGGAATGCAAATGAGAAGTTTTTTATAGCTTTCTCTATCATTGCATCAAGGGTTTGATTGGATTGGACATGTATCCCTTCTTCCCTTCCTTGCTATCGTTTCCTCCTTTTCCTTCTCACACTGAAGAACCCAACTTTATGGGTATTTTCATGTTTCTTTATGCTTTTAACATGGATCTCAGCATATAGGAAGACCTATTTGCTGTTGGTGAAATTTATTGTGATTTAGGTTCAGTCATTTTCCGAGCTGCATTTTTTATCTGTTAATTTGACCAAGTTGTATCATTTCCTCAAAAAGGAGAAAAAAAAGTAAAGTGAAAAACTGGCTCTCATAACATTCTTTTTTGGTTATAAAAAGATGGATGGGAAGATGAGTTTACTTTATTTTGAGGTCAGGCTTATCATAATTTAGAAGTCTCGCCGAGGAGGGACAGTTACCGCAGTTGATTTGTTGGAGAGGATAAATTAAATATATGGAGGTAGTAAGGATCGGGAGGGTCATTCAGGAATATGAATTTGGAGAGAATTTCACAAGTGCTCAGTTGTAAGAAAGGGGCAGTCACTTGTAAAGGGAAACACTTGGCAAAGAATAGTTCTTCTGTCAGTTTCATTCAATATGAGATTCCTGTTCGATATATTTTCCATGCATGACGGTCCGAATCTTCAAATTTATCTGCATATTTTATACGGGGTTGGTTTGCAACTGCCTTAGGTGTTAAATTTTGACTTCAGCTTATACCTTTTCTTATTAAGTCTCTGTCTCAGTCTGGAATTTAGATTATTGTTCCCGCAATATGGTGGACCTATTTCCAATACGCTTTAATACGTACTGTAGTGGCGTAAGAATAAGATTAAGTTTACCTACACTCTTGTTGAAGACTTCTGAGTTATGCTTCTTGGTCATTGCTGTTTCTCATTCTCATGGCTTGTATTATTAATCCTTAGGTTGTAATGTCTATTGTTCAGGTTGCTAGGAGCTATTACCACATGTTTATTTGGTTAGTTTGGTTGTTAGTTATGAAGCTAGCTTTCTGGCACATATAAGCTCATCCTTGTTTCTGTAAGCATAACATTTACCCTTTCAATCACTTTGGATTTCTTCTCGTATCCTTTCTATCCCAAATTTTTCTGGTCCTTGCCATGTTGCTCAATCTTTCCTTGGCATGAAATGCACATATATCTGAAACATTCAAGTGTCTTTACTTTCTAGATTCTGGATCGTTGTTTTGGTAATATTAATGACTGACACTTACAGAAAGATGGTTTTGTTTAAAAAAGGGATTGATGTTGATCCTCTAAAGCATCATAAATGTTGATATGCGGTGTTTATATTTATGTGTTTTTTAGGGTGTATGAGCCTACAAGGAACTGCTGAGTTAATTGAAGTTTTGCTTTCAAACCTTTTTTGTTTTGGCATTTTCAGGTTAAAGCTCTGTACGTCAAGAACATACCAGAGAATGTTACCACCGAACAACTGAAGGAACTATTCCGTCGCCATGGAGAAGTAACAAAAGTGGTCATGCCACCTGGCAAAGCTGGAGGGAAACGCGATTTTGGCTTCATTCATTATGCAGAGAGGTCAAGTGCATTGAAAGCTGTAAAAGATACTGAGAAATATGAAATTGATGGTATTTGTTTTATACTATTTGTAATAAGCCAAATTTGTCTCTTCATGTCTGTCTATTTTTATTTTTCTTTAATTGAATTTCTATGCAAAGAGAGTAAGGAGTAGTATCTCACTTATCTATGCATAAAAGTCATTAACAAGTGTCAGCTATCACTTGTCAGTAAAAGAAGTGCCTTGAATATACTCAGTGTTTAATGGATTTGAACTGCAGGACAAGTTCTTGAAGTTGTTCTTGCGAAGCCTCAAGCTGATAAAAAACCAGATGGAGGGTACGGCTACAATCCTGGACTGCATCCAAACCATCTTCCTCATCCTGCGTATGGTAACTTTTCTGGAAATCCTTATGGCTCTTTAGGGGCTGGATATGGTGTTGGTGGTGGTTATCAACAGGTATTTACTGAGTTACAATGTATATTTATAAATATATGTCTCTGTCTCTTGTGTTATCCTTTGTTCTAATCCGCTTGGATCTTTGTGGGTTCTTATGCATGTGTGAGCAGCCGATGATATATGGTAGGGGTCCAATGCCAGCAGGAATGCAAATGGTTCCAATGGTGTTACCTGACGGTCGAATTGGCTATGTCCTGTAAGTTTCTGCAAATTTATTTTACGTAAATTTTATTATATGAAAATACCAATAAGAACGTTTTTTAAATTTAAATCATACTATAAATTAATATAGCATATTATTTAGTATTGTCAATATAATTTAAAATTGCACTGGCAATTATGCATAATAGTAATTTAACACAGTAATTGAAAAAACTTGTAACCCAATACGTTTTTTAAATTATTGGTATTGTATAAAAATTGTATTATGTATCATCATCATTACTATAAAATGTTCTGTACATAATTTTACTGTCAATTTTATTTCTATTTCGTGTGTAATTTTCAATCATTGTTGTCCATGTTTTTTAATTTGAATCATAAGTTTATATTCTATGATATGGAGTAACGTTTATTTAGTTTTATTAAACTGAATTGTGAAAATTGGAAAAATAAGTGATGTTGATAATTGTGATATGGTGCAGACAACAACCTGGTGTACAAGCGCCACCCAGCCGACCTCGCAGAAGTGATCGGAGTAATGGTCCAAGTGGGCAGCCAGGGCGAGGAGGTGGTAGTGGCAATGATGAAGGGAATCGTAGTAGAAGGTATCGACCCTATTAGGGATATGAGGGGATTTTGGGAACCATTTGCTATACATTTTTACACAATCTCTATATCCCTATCCCATGAAAGGGGAAAAAGAAGAAAAATATGAAGAGAAAGTTAGGATTAGGACCAGTGATATTCTATTTAACTTTTTAATGATGGTGCCTACTGCTGTTAGACGAGTCACAGCGGAGTAATTGTCATATTTTCTGCTTGTAATGCTTGGAATTTTTTATTGACAGCCAGTAGAAAATTGTGTTAATTTGGCTTCAGGAAAACTTTACCTGTTAGTGGCAGTTTTGTGAGCTTTAAATGGATTAGTACTTTTAGCAGTGTTAATCAATACTACCTCGCTGCCATTTATAAATGGAATAATAAAATAAACCCAACTAATTCATGGAAAAACATATACTATACGAGAAAATTGGACCACTCAAGAACTAGGCCTTTGGCTTGTTTTCACCAATGTTTATTGATGGCTGCCGAATTTCTTACATGTTTATTCTTTTGCTGAAGGGCTAAATCTGCCGGCAACATTTGAGATCGTTGATTCCCAGAAATGAACAAACATCGTCAATTCATGCTTTTGGTTTTACTTCTGTTCATCGTATGTTATTACCTCGTCCTATTCATTAACGATTGCATGGTTGCTTGCAAAGCTGGTATTAATAAATGCTACAACCTGTTTCATTCACACATAAGAAATGGATTGATGACGATAAAATTTTCACAGATGAGTCACCAACCCCACTTGCTTAGGTTAACCAGCTTTCATTATGTTGACTAGGGAGAGGATATCTCAATCTTAAGAGGCATATCGTATTACTTCTGAACTCATCAAATCAAGGATTTTAAAAGGAGTCAATTTCAGTATTTTACGTTAAACTGATCAAAGGTCTTTTTTAGAAATATAGTATAGGGCTTTACAACTATTAGAGAGGTTATTGTTTACAGACGAAGTTTGTTACAAGCGATCTTTATTGGAAAATGATATTTTAACACCAATTTTTAACACTATTTTGATACTACATATATATCAAAATGTGATTGGACGATTTTAAAATAAAAGAAGATGAAACAAGAACATATTTGGAAGAGAAAAACCAAAATTTTATTTTTAATTTGAAATCGTCCAACCACATTTTAATATGTGTACAGTGTCAAAATTGTATCAAAAAATTTGTGTCAAAATATAATTTTCCTTATTTCCTTTGTTGTGCTCCTGTCTATACACATACACACACAAGTTATGGTAATGGTAACCCAATAAGAAATCCTGGTTCACTGCAGAAAATATAGTACAAGACAATCACAGAATAATCTGTCCATAAGATTTGAAAACGAAATGAAGTTTCCATTCCCCAAAACGCTCAAAAATAAAAGATTGGCTTAGTACCCCACCAGAACAATGCCATTTAATGGAGTTTCATATTTTTCTCTCAATTAGAATTTAGAATACAGGAAGTCAAGTATATAATTGAAAAAAGGAACAGTGCTGCATGAAGGAATCCGCAAAACAGTTTTTCATGTATGTAATAAAGGATCATGCTTATAATATCATTAAGTAATACTGTTGAGTATCAAACATTGATTCCAAGAGAACTTTTCAAGTTTATTAACCCAACTTCTTTGCAAGTGGAGAAAAGCCAGACAAGAATGAAGAATCAAATCCAAACCTAATCATGCCTTTATCAATAAAATTAAAAATTCCAAAATAATATTCTTCCAAGTTGCTAATTCATTGCTACTCCATCCATTTAGTATAATACTGAAAACCAAAGTTCCACTCTTCAAGCAAAAGCACGCACACCACGTTCAGGTGACCCAAAATTAAGCAACCATTTAAAAGCAAACTATGTTAAATTATTATCAGAGGAAAAAAAAATATAGATCTTGATGTAAACAACAACAGTGAAATCAAATTGTATCAGAAAGCTCACGAAGACGTTTATCCAAGTCCTCCAATTTAGCAGCCCAATTTGCATTTACAGAGAGTGGGCGAACGTTGGTGTAATCCGCAGCAGATTGTTCGGTGAGAGTGGCCACAGAGGATTCGTCCCTCCGATGCTCTTTCTTATTCTTCCTGTTCTTCTTCTTCCGAGCACTCGCTCTCTGCAGTGCCCAAAGTACATCTGACCCACTGATCTCTCCTTCTTGTTCTGCTAGTTTCGGAATTGGAGTCGAATTGGAACGGATAACGCCCAGAAGGGTGTGCCCTAATTTCCCACCTTTTTGGTCGGCGGTGGCGGAGACGCCGTGGCTCTGCCTCCATGAGGTGGCGGAGACGGAGGGAACAAGAACCTTCTGAAAGGGAGTGGCGTGGTTTGGACAAAACCACATGTTTTCCTCTATTCTCGTTACTTACACAGACTTCTTCGTTTTGAATTATATTATTTTATAAAAATAAAGTTTGCAAATAAAAACTATTTTAATATTGCTTTCTTTTCAAGTGAACTTCATCTACACTACTCGTCACAAGATTTTAAAGAAACAAGTGTCCAAAGATTTGAATATTAGACATGTTCATGATGTTAAAGAAAATATCAAAATTCATAAAAATAAAAAAATAAAAATCATTTTTTAATTTTAAAAATTGAAACAAATAATAAATAAAATCTCCATTTTATATTTGAAAAAATTACAATAAAATTTGTGTCTTGTTTTCGTAAGAGAGAGATCTTTCAATTACTTTCATGCTCTTTGTGGTCTATAGAATGCCAATTGTCCTTATTTCTTTAGTTTATAACATGAATCTGTGTTATTTATTTTGTCCTTATACGTGTAATGCTTTTGCGTTTTAGTCTATATTTAAAAATGATTTATTTTATATCCTAGGGATTTTTAATTTAGTTTAGTTCTTACCCATCTTATTCAATCTCATTCAAAACATTTAATCTTAACTTTTTTAAATTATAATGGAATTTAAATAAACTATTTTAATAAGAACTTATCAATATGAGTTTTAACTAAAATAATTAATTAAAATTAGTTTTTAAAGTTTTGGTACATTATAGATGTTCTAAATTACTCCAAATCTAAAGAATAAAATTAGAAAAGAAGAAGAAAAAAAAAGAATCACAGTATTGAAATTCATAAAATTAAACTCAAAATAAAAGGGAAAGTGAAGATATGTATTAATGATTTTGAGATTATAGTTTAACGTCTTTATTAAATTTATGTTTATTTATGCTATTGGTGATCATATAAAAGTGCAAAAACTCTTTGAAATTACGAGCTATTCTTAAGAGTTTACGTACTGTTTTGGCACATTATAATATAGTATTATCAGTATTACCAATTTATTAATATGTCGTAGGTTTGGAAGAAAGTGAGTTGTAAGGTCGGACTTAAATTGAATATCCAACGTGCTATATTTTTGTGCATATTATTATATTTCCAGTAAATTTAAAAATTTTAAAGAAAAAAAAACAATAAACATCAAATAACACGTGTCAAAGGTGGGTTCTACTGTACTGGAGCCGACAATTTGATACAGTGGGTGACCAAATTAGTTTGATTGTTTTAAAATCAGAACCCTAAATTAGTCATTTTATTTACCTAAGTTGCTGATTCCCTGAAGTTTTCCTCTATTTCTTACTCTTTGATTTATCATTTGACCAATCATATAAAAAGGCACGCTTTTTGGTATGGAATTCCCACAATGTTGTATTGTACGATGTGGTAGTGCAGTGCGTACAGATGTGTATTTTTGGGAATGTTCTATATTTAAAGTTGCAGGAAGAAAAGATGAAGCTAATGAAGAAATTGAAGGCAAGAGTGTATTATTATTATTATTATTATTATTATTATTATTATTGTAATTATAGTTTATTAAGCAATTAATTATGATTGAATTGATGGATAGATATTAATTAAGAAGTAGATGAAAGATTAACGGGATAGTTGTGGATGGAATCGTCCCAGGGGTTGCCACGCCATTCAGTTAAGTTCGGCATGTCCCGCATGGCCTTCCAGACGGCGCTGTTGCACTTGAAACCCGACCCGAATGCGATCTGCCAGACCCGGTCCCCCTTGCCGACCCGACCCTTGGCTTCCGTGTACGCAAGCTCATACCAGAGGGAGCTGCTGGAGGTGTTGCCGAAGCGGTGCAGCGTCATTCTCGAGGGCTCCATGTGCCACTCGCTCAGCTGGAGATTCTTCTGCAACTCATCCAACACCGCCCTTCCGCCGGCGTGGATGCAGAAGTGCTCGAAGGCCAGCTTGAAGTTAGGAATGTACGGCTTCACCCTCGACATCTTCAACACCTTTCTCCGAACCAGTGACAGGAAAAACATCAACTGCTCCGAGTAAGGCAGAACCATCGGACCCAAGGTTGTGATGTTTGTCTTCAGAGCATCCCCTGCCACAGCCATTAGCTCCCGCGCCAAAGACACCCCCACTTTTCCGGTATCGTCCTCTTTCTGATAGACGCAGTTGTAGCTCTTGTCGTCGGCGCCCTTGTGGGTTCTGACGGTGTGGAGCAGCTGGTACTTAGATCGCGACCGATCGGATGGCTTGTTGGAGAGGAGGACTGCGGCGGCGCCCATTCGGAAAATGCAGTTGGAGAGGAGCATAGAGCGGTCTTTGCCGAAGTACCAATTGAGGGTTATGTTCTCCGTGCTGAGCACCAGGGCGTAGGAGTTCGGGTTGGCTTTGAGAAGGTCCTTGGCCAGGTCAACGGAAATGAGTCCGGCACTGCATCCCATGCCTCCGAGGTTGTAGCTCTTGATGTTGCTTCTCAGCTTGTAGTGGTTCACAATCATGGCGGAGAGAGAAGGGGTGGGGTTAAACACACTACAATTCACCACCAGGATGTCAATGTCCTTCGGCTCCACGCCCGTTTTCGCGAAAAGCGCGTCCAACGCGCCGAACATCACCTCTTCTGCCTCCAAGCGCGCCTCGCTCATGCAGAGATTGGGCGGGCGGGAAGTGATTCCTCTGGGAAGGTAAGTCTCGTCGCCAAGACCCGATCTTGTCGAAATCTTCCTTTGGAATTGAAGAGCCTCTTCTTCGAACCCCCCAGTATCTTCGTTTAGTTTCAGGTAGGACTCCACCGAGATTTTCCGTTCCTTGTCCGGCTTGGAGCACGCGAAGTCCACTAGATACACCGCTCCCAAGCGCTTCCAGCGGTGGAGAGCGGCGAGGGAAAGGAGCGCAGCGGAAGCCGCCAGCACGGTCTCGGCGTCGAGCTGGTGAGAGCAGAGTTTGGAGAGTTTGAGACCGGTGAGGGAGAAGCAGAGAGGAAGTGTGACGGCCAACATCACAATGCTGGCTGCGTTGCATGAATAACCGTATCCCAATCCCAACTTCACGTACTTTAACTTGACCGACTGAAGGAAGTCTGGGAGGCGGCGGCGGATTCTGATGACGGCGGAAGACGAGTCCTTGAAGTCCATCTCCGCCGTCAATCTCTCCCTGTCCATGTCTATGCTATCGCCACCCATAGTTTTTATCGTATTGTGTTGTTGTGTGTTTTGTTGTGAAATTTTGATGTGGAAGCGGTGGGTTTTGGTTGGCTTATAAAGCAGAGACTAGAAGGGTTTGGCGTTAGGAGGAAGCTGAACCATTATTGCACTTTCGGAAAAAACCAAAATCAAAATCGCCAAACAGTCATCAACAAACATGCTAAGCCAATGTCATAACAGTAGCATCACTTGGTAATTAATCTTATGGACGGTAGTTCTGAAAATTGTTAGATATATAGCTCAACAACTTTCTCAAACCAAACTCTCTTTTAAAACCATTTTAACTTTAACCTCAGTTTTCCTAATAAATATTTCTACTAATAGCAAGCAAGCAGTATATTCTAGCGTAATTTGACTTTCTGAGATATTCTCTGAACAATGTGTGTCTCTTCTGCCCTTTTTCCATTTGTTTTTATAAAATATAACCTTTTGGCGTATGCTTCTGAAACAAATTTTGGGGTCTCAACACGCAAATGTGTAGCAAGACAAGAGAGAAAAGAAAGAAAAACGAAACTGGTCTCTATATTTGGGTGCATATATTATTGTTTTGTACAGTCCAGGAGATGGTGAAATTTGGAAAAGATTGATGGAAGGCTGGTAGTCGTTGGTGGCTGGTCATCATGGAACAATTAATGGTTTTGTGCTAACTTGTCAAAACCTCAACCCCATCTTAAAAACTGCAGAATAAACATAACTTTACTCAAATAAATTCTAACCATGATTTGCCATTATCTACTCAAGTTCTTTCTGTATCTGTCTCGGTTAAAAGCAAGGTTTTCAGGTACATAATTTCTTTGTTGTGCACGTTTTACTTTTCCTAAAATACTATAATTCCATCGTGCATTCTACCATCAACAAACAGGGAGAAAGAAAGGAAAGGAACAGTGACAGAAATCAAAAGTAGCCAAAGCCAGAAGTGTTTGTGATGGACGGTGGATTTCAGAAACTGTTTCACTTTCTAAAGTAAAGTTGTGTTGAAATGAGCCATTATCTGGATCTTGGTTGGTGGAAAAGTGGTTTAGGCCAACAAAGGAAAATTGATATGACGTAATTAATCAGCCCATAACTGTGAAATTTCGTGATGCAATAGTAGTAGAAGACATCAGCGCATTCATACAGTAGAGTGTTGTTCTTTAGTTTCTATGTTGCTGGTTTTAATCAGTTTAATTTTACCTTTTTTTTTTTTTTTTTCATTTGTATTCTTTTGGGTTCCAGGTCAAGTTATCTCTAATACCTATATAATTTGTCTTTTAAACCCTTCCGTTCCATTTTTAGATTACTCTTTTTCTGAATACTAATATACACTAAATCTGAATCATTTACCTCATATTTTTTACTTGTATTTATAATTTTTATATAAACTTATGATTAGAAAAATTTTAATCACTATCCAATCTTAACCGAATAGTCTTAATCACATCTTACCTTAATCTTGTCATAAACCAGAAATTATGACCGCCCATTCACGGTGCAACGACCGATAATATCTTTTCAAGACAATTCTTCTACCCTTTTATCTATTCCGTACATGTATGTATGTTGTGTGAAATTTCTGACACACCGTGAATGTCTTTTCATAAATAATTGGCCCCAACATTATGGCTACGAATGATTTAGTGGTCATTGGATACTGAAGATCCATTTGTTTTTTTACACTTAGTGTTTCAAACAGGTCCTTCCTTATCCATTGGAAAACTATGACCATATCAAAACGTGGATTACATGCTACAGTCATACATAAACGGTGCATGTAGTTCACCGACCTTGTTTTTATTGCTTTTATTTGGTCGACAACAAAGCATATACTTGGGAGTTGCCGGTCAACTGATTTTAAAATAGGTGAAATTGCAAGCACAAATGTAATAAATTTTGATAATGTTATAAAGTCTAGAATTAAAAAAGACATTATAAAAGAAAGGTGTTTTAATTTGATGAGTGTATGAAGAAAAGAACTTATGCTTGAAAGTGGGGGGTTAGTTGGAGGAGAATGACCCTGTTGAATGGTGGAACTTGATGATGGTCCCAATAACATAAATGCAATATTACAAAAAGGCATATAAACATATGGCACTGAATTTGTTTACAGAGTTAGCAAATGAGATTAGAACTTTTGGGTCACAATGTCCATAGCTTCTTTGTCCATGAATCGTCTTCCTCCAACTACAAACCAAAATTCAATCAATGTGTTTGAAATTAATGGCAATCATAATCATTAGCCACACGGCTTCACTTCCTCAATTCATTTAAGTGCAACAATAATTTTTTAATCACCTTCTTCTTAGCAAGTGAAAGTTAATCCACTTATCATCATTTATATTGAAAGTATATATAATATGAAGAGATTGATTGGATTCACCAAACACTTACATTAGTTATAGTTAAAAAGTAATATTATAACAAGTGAAAATAAAAGTAAGAAGATACATAATTAAGGAAAGAAATAAATTATCTAAATTATTCAAAAGTTGTCCAACAATATTATAATATTAAAAGAACTAGAAATCAAATAATCAACTTATAAAATTAAAACTAAAAAATAATCACAATGAAAATGATAAAAAAAATACTTTATATTATGAATAAACTTACTCTTAACTTTGTTCGGAATATGTTAAATAAGTCAAGATTTCATTAACTCAAATTAAAAAAATAAAGAAGTTCTTTAATTCAACCAACTCAAATGTGTGATTGTTTGCAAGATAGATCAATTCAAATGTCTGATTGTTATAAGATACATCATTTGTCCTTATATATAAATTAAGTGAAACAAGTCATAAATGAATTATGATATTTGAGTTGTTGAGCTCTTAAATAGAAGATTTATGTGTTGATTATGAAATACAACTTTTAACTTAATAATAAATGTCTAGTTCAACAATTAATGTTAAACTCAAGATAAAAAAAAATGTCATTCCCAATTAAAACGATTGTTAACAGAAAAATTATTATAAATTACATATTATGTTGTTAGTATGATTTATAATTATTGATTTAGTAATAAAATGATTTATAACTTTTAACACAATGATAAAAAATTGTTTGTATATATGAAAAAAAACAAAAAAATTTAAGAAAAAAAATATAAGTACAAACAATATAAATAATTATATTTCAAATACTCGCTTAGTTAATGTTAGACATCAACCAATTTAGCTTAAACAACTTTATGTTAATATCATCTATTTTTAATAAGTAAAAATATTAATATTGGTGACACTAAATTCTTTTAAAAGAAATTATTATTTTTATAGAAAAATATTAACGGTGATTTATTATATTCTATAGTTTCAAACACTTAATAATATATCAATGTCAACTTGACACTAAATTTATTTATTTTTAATGTTTATATTTGTTTAAATTAATATTAATTAAATCAGCACAAGTTTTATTTATTTTAATATGAATAAATAATAAAATAATAGAATATTTTTAATCCAAAAATTTATTTTTGGAAACGAATAAAATTTATTTTTTGCAAGGCAAGATTTTTACACGACATTCTAGTTAAATTGATAATAATAGAGGACTTTTAGTCATTTTATTGGGTTTTGATTCGATTTAATATTTAAACGACATATTTGTATCATGCAAAAATATTTGTATATTAGTAATTTAAGAGTAATTACAATAAAATCTAGAGACAATCAAGATACTAAGATGCTGTTGATTTTTTTTTTTAAACATTTTTAATTTTTAATTTCTGTTATTCTTGATTCGGATTAATCTGTAGACAAACTTAATAGAAGAACCAAATAGCAGATATTCAATGCTTGAATTTATAATTTATATAAAATTGCATATATTCAAAATTAACTATATGCAAAATTGGGTTTATCAATCAGTCATGAAAATGATGTTTATTAATGCCCACCCAAACACAAAAAATTCCAGCCATCCTGTCTTATATATATGTTTTTGTTTTGTTGTACCCAACAAGTGGAACCGAAAAGTGGCTAGGCCAAACTTAATCAAAGTTTAATGTTTCTTTTATTAATTTTACTTAGAAACATGATATATTTCTTTTTTATATAGAAATGCTAAAATAATAAAAAAAATTACGAGTAATCATGATTTTTAAAAAATATTAATTAGTATAGTATACGGTGTACATGCATCACATTTGGACGTGCTGCCAACTATAAGTCAAGACCAAACTATAAGTCAAGACCAAACTATAAATAAGTTGTAATTAAAATCTAATTAATATTAATAGACGAATAACAAGTGTATGGTATATAGTATGAACCAAACTGTTGGATTCCAGGATCGTTTGGTCTATTTATAGTAGCAACGCTAGTCAACTAAGTCAAATGGTTTTTATTAAAGATGGATCGAAATTGGACCAACATTTAAGTTATAAGGCCAATAGTCCAGCAGAAGATAAAATAATAAAAGATATCTGATTAAAAATATTGATAAAGTTGTTTATGAGCAACCAATCAAATTTTAATGTTTATATTTTATTGGGCATGTATCAGATTAGATCCATAAGACACATTATAAATACAAGGTTAAGAACAAAAGCCAGGTACTTTCCATTCACGTCCTACTCACGCTCTGCAAGATCCAAATACTCAATAATGATAACAATTCACTAAATATACAATTGTGAGCAGAAGCTCATCAAACCGCTCCTAACTTGAGCGTTGGAGTGCCTTTTGTAGGTACCTTCCCCCTCTGTCAAGAAGGGAACCGAGCGATCAGAGGAGGGCAATCGAGCGCTCAGACTTCGGCAATCGAGCGGCCTAGGCGGAAGTAGCAAGTGGAGCACTTGATTCAAGCATCAGAAAGGTTAGTGTCTCGGTAACACAAAAAACTTACCGAAACATTTTGGCGTTCACCATGAGGCATCCTACTAAAACCGTAAGGAACTAGACAAGGACGTAGTCTCAGCATCAATGTCAACAAACTCCTACAACTTTTCATATAACTATTTTGATATAACCATATTAAATTCATTTTAATTTATATTATATGATTTAATTTATAATAAACATAACCATTTAGAATGTTCATGTTATCCGTAAATGCATCATCATGTGTGGTCGATGCGTCATTTGATAAAGGATAAGGTGTTTCCATTATTGTTATTGAAATTTCTAACAAGGTCACATCAGTAAAAAGGATTCCTTTAACCATCAGGGTTTAGAAGAATCAAAGCCCGTGCAAACTTTTCGGTCACAAGTATTCAACTAATCGCCCTCGCTACCATTCGACCTCACAGGTGCTCGACCATTCTGCCTCTCAGGTACTCGGTCATTCGGCTTCAACTGCTCGACCATTCGACCTTACAGGTATTCAGCCGTTCGGCTTCACAGGTACTCGACCATCAGGCCTCTCAGGTATTCAGCCACTTGACCTTACAGGTACTCAGCCATTCACAGGTGCTCGGCCATTCAACCTCAAAGGAATTCGACCATTCGACCTCACGAGCATTCCGCCATTCGGCTTTACAAGTATTCAACTGTTCAGCCTCATAAATATTTGGTTATTCGGCCACCCAAGTGTTTAGCCATTCGGCTTTACAGGGCAGAAGACAAGATTAAGCACACATCTCATTTGATCAATCTGCAATTAATCGTTCGGGCCATTCACAAAACCCAGGGAACGTTCCAAACCGAACTCCTACGTTCAAAACCGAACGACAAAGACAGTCCCTCATGGACTATAAATCAAAAACAATTCCCCATGGACTATAAATCAAAGACAGTTCCCCATGGACTATAAATCAAAGACAGTGCCCATGGACTATGAATCAAAGACAGTCCCGCATGGACTATAAATCAAAGACAGTCCCCCATAGACTATAAATCAAAGACAGTCTTCCGTGGACTATAAACCGAGAAGTAAAGACAATCCTTCATGGAGTATAAACTGAGTAGTAAAGACAATCCCTCATGGACTATAAACTGAGCGGTGAAGACAGTCCCTCGTGGACTATCATCCGAGCGGTGAAGACAGTCCCTCGTGAACTATCATCCGAACGGTAAAGACATTCCTTATATGAACGGTGAATCACAAGAATTTAGCCATTCGGTATCATAAGTATTCGGTCATTCGGTCTCGTAGGTATTCGGCCATTCGGCCTCAGAGGTATACGACCATTCGACCTCACAGGTATTCGACCCCTCAACCATTCAACCTCACACGTTCAACCATTCGACCTTATAGGGTACAACCCGGTCAGACCCCGATCTCTCTCTCTCATTGTTCGGTTCACAGATGAACAACGACTAAAAGCACGCCTCTCAATGCAGCTAATACAACCTCCCTCAAAATCATAAGTCCTATAGTTAAATATTATGGCTAAAGCCGAACGATTAACTCGGACTTGGGGGACATATGTATGGTATGTAGTATGGACCGAATGGTTGGAATCCAGGACCGTTCGGTTTATCTACAGTAACAGTGCTAGCCAAACAAGTCAAATGGTTTTTATCAAAGATGGGCCGAAATTGGGCCAACATTTAAGTTATTGAGCCAATAGTCCAGTAGAGGATAAAATAATCAAAGATATCTTATTAAAGATATTCATAAAGCGATTTTTGAGCAACCAACTAGATTTTAAGATAATTCATTTTATATTTTATTGGGCCTGTATCAGATTAGATCCATGAGACAAATTATAAATACAAAGCCAGGGCCAAAAGCCATGTATGTTCCATTCACGTTCTACTCATACTCTACAAGATCCAAATACTCAATAGTAATAATAATTCACTAAATATACAATTGTGAGTAGAAACTCATCAAACCGCTCCTAACTTGAGCGTCAGAGTGCCTTTTGCAAGTACCTCCCCCCTCTGTCAAGAAGGGAACCGAGCGGTCAGAAAAGGACAACCGAACGGCCCAAGTGGAAGCAGCAGGTGGAGCACGTGATTCAAGCATAAAAAAGGTTAGTGTCTCGGTCCCACAAAAACCTTACCGAAACAAAGTATATTAACAATTAATAATGATCGATTAATAGATTTAATTGTCATAAATTTTATAAAATAGGTTTAATGTTGACATTATTCAATTATCAAAGACCTTAGTAAAAAATAGGTTTAATTGCTTCTTTTGTCTCCAGTTTGGTTGAAGTGTGTCAAATTCGTCCCCCTTTTAGAAAAATGTCAATTTTGTCCTCATATAGAAAACATTTGTGTCAATCAAGTCATCTCTGTTAAAAATCATTGCTTTTAAAACTCACTTTATCCACTGCAATATCAGGGATCGGACCCATGAAGTGGTTATTATTCAAAACTCACTTTAAGTTTTTAACACCATTAGTTTGTATTTAACAGAGATGACTTGATTGACACAATTTTTTTCTATATGGGACGAAATTGACATTTTTCTAAAAGGGAAATGAATTTGACACACTTCAACCAAACTGGGAACAAAAGAAGCAATTAAACCTAAAAAATAGAGTATCAAAGTGTCTTCTACATATCAATCATCAATCACTTTGAAAGATATTCTTAGAATACGAAGAATCGTGACATGGAAGAAGCTAAGACCGGACGATTTATCCTCAACCCCCGTTCAACCGAAACCATTAATGTTAAAAATCATTACTAAAAAATGTCAAGAAGATATTGCAAACTTTATTGGTTAGAATTATGTGAAGTAGTTTATTAACAATAGTTCAAGCTACACACACTCCAAGGCCTACTTGTACTAATTTTTCCCTATTTACATTCTACTCCACTGAAGAAACAACATCATTTAACCATATACACACTATTTTTCTCTCATATCCAACATCCAACCAGACGACAATTCCAAAGATTTTGCGAGGGTGTTCCATATGATAATGACACTAGAAACAGAAGACAACCGAATTATCGATTAATCAAACAAATCATTGAAACAGTGACCCTATTCAAGAGCTTGCTGTGGATAAAATGTTACATGATCAAAACGTTCTCTTTCAAGATACCTTAACGCTTCATTTTTTTTCTTCTGTATGCCACAGAATGTCTTGTAACCCTGATGAGAAGATTTTGTAGAACTGCATGTAAACCAGAGAGGGATGCCATCATAATATATTAGAAGAAAAAATGAAAACATACAGAAAAAAAGATGTAGTCTTTAGTATCTTTCATTTGTTAATAGAACTAAAAGTATAGGCTCAAGCTGAGAAAAGGGACAGGAAAAAGGCTTCAGCTTTGGTAAGAAACCCAAAATAATAAGTTGAATTTGGCTTGAATTCTGGATCTGAAGCAAAGAGTAGGAACTTTCACATGCCTTATGAAACTCAAGTGTATCACCCCCTGTCTTTCGCAGCTCCACCATGTGCACTGAGGGAGCCACTTCAAAAACCTGCCGCCAACGAAAATTTATTGCTTCATATGTTCTTCTGACACAGTGATTGTGATCAAAAGACTAAAATTTATGTTCCAGATCATATTACATACTATAGTTAGGAGTGTATCATACTAATTGAATGAGAATATAACTCATCAACACGAAAGAAGTTATTGGCATTTAAAAGAGAGAGACAGATTTTTGTACTGACTTGGCCTCATTTCATCAGGGACAAGAAAAAGGGACAGATAATTTGTCATGTGACCACAAATAAGAAAGAGAAAAAAAAAAGGCTTTTTATCATAAACAAATGTTTCAGTACCTCAGTAGCCATTGAAAGGTGACCCTTCCTTCCGTTCTGGTCACCTTGCAGCTTCATCTGCATTATTTAGATATGCGTAAGAAACAATACTCTACAGACCAATGTCCAATGCATAGCAAAATTGAAGAGAAACAATCACCTTTACCTTATAATTTTGGATTTGTACATTAAATCCCAGCGGCTTAGCTGCTTCTTCAATTTTGTGCATAATTTCAATTGCAGGGCACTGTGAAGTAAAACAGGTTTCTTGCTTTACTTCATCCTACAGTGTCGAGATACATAAAACAGATAAACAACAAGCATCAAGCAGAAGGAATAAATATAAATATAATCATTTGATATAATGAGCAAGCTACTACATTGAATTTTGATCTGATTAAGAAATAGAACACAAATTGATTCAAAGACCATAGTCCACAAATGATCACAGGTTGTTAGTTATATTTCATGGAAATTGACAGCTTACGGTTTTAAAACAACATTAAGAAAAAACTATGAGATATGCATGAAAACGTCAACATGATCAAAGAACAAATCATTCACCTACCGTTTGCATCTCGAACAAACTGTCAAGATTGAAACTTTGGGACCTAGAAATGAGCTCAAAAGCATTCATGTAGACGGGTTTCACTTTTCTTTCTGTCACTAGATTTTTCTACAAACCAAAGTGAATGAATAAACAACAGAATTCCCACCGTGGATGAAAGAAGTTGAGTACAAACGTTGACCAAAAATCAGTACATCAGACTCGTTGAAAGCGAAGGCTACATCATCCATGCTTAGGTCCTCTTCCTCAGTAAAAGATGTTGGCTTGTATCCTTTCTTGAACCACTCGTCTTTTAAGAGCTCGGGAATTTTTATCCTCTGCAAAAACGCAAAGACAAGAACTTGAAGGGTAAATTACAGAAGCAATCAGCCACAAACAAAATCAATAGTAATGATCCAGTATGAAATGAAGCAAACATTCAAAGCTAACCGTTTGAGGATTTGGGTCTAGAATGCGTTTCAGCAGTGTCTTTGCCTGTGGTGGAAACCATGATGGACAAGTGAATTCTGCCTTGATAATCTGAAATGTAGTAGTATTATAGATTTAGACTTGTATAAACAATGATAAATTCTCATGCCATAGGTAATAAAATATTAATAGTATAATAATAATAATAATAATCTAAAATGACTTACTTTCTTGAACAGAGCCATATGAGTTGGAGCATCAAAAGGCATGAACCCAGCCATAAGTACAAAGAGAATGACTCCGCAAGACCATATGTCAGATGTAGAACCAACATAGCCTTTATTATGAATCACCTGATGCAAATGGCACATAACATACAATTTAATGAAAGATTCAAGGACTAAACACCAATGTAGTTTACAATGTGTATACCTCAGGAGCAACATAATTTGGGGTTCCACATGCTGTGCGGAGCAGTTCATCCTCCTGCATTACGTAAGAATTTGAAGAAAGTTAGGCCTAAGGTCACATTCAAATGAATCGTGCATCGATCCAATAAGGAAGAAATTATCTTACTTTCTGCGTGTACGTACTCAATCCAAAATCTGAAACTTTAAGAACGCTATTCGAGTCCAGAAGAAGATTCTCAGGCTGCAAAATACAATGAAGATGGCCATAAAAAAAATTAAATCATTATCAATTTTATCAGTCTATATTTAAAAGTAATGGTGCTGGAGAGAGAAGATTAGGGAAGTTGAAAGACCTTCAAATCTCTGTGATACACGCCTCTACTATGGCAGTAGTCAACAGCATTAATAAGTTGTTGGAAATAATTTCTAGCTTCATCTTCTTCAAGTTTCCCCTTTGCAGCCTAGAAATCAAATGTATGTACTCAGATGCAAGAATATTAACAAAACAAAATGAAAAAGAGAAATAAAAAGTAGAGTAAATAAGACTTACTATCTTGTCAAATAGCTCTCCTCCATCAACTAACTCCAGAACAATGTAAATCTTTGTTTTGCTCGCCATCACCTATCCTTTAATAAAGGACATATATTGACTGAATAAAGTGAATGCATGCAGTGGATTCAAAGAATGAGATAACATTAGTTACATTATATCCACCATTTGCATCTGATACGTAATCTAGGTAATTACAATATATGCCTATCTATATCTTTTGACATGAGATCAAAGTTTTAAGCATGATAAAACTCTAATCAGAAAGCCACTTTCATAAAAAGAGTTTGCAGAAGAGTCAAAAACTTTGATTAAAGAAATAAAGAAAGTGGTCCAGTGGTTCAAAAGAGACTAAATCTCCCTCAGGACCATGCAATGTTTTTATGAGTTAACGTTGAACAGTTTTTCCACTAAACCAGATCAGTTCTGGAAGTTAGTGAGCTTAACAATATAGAATCCGTTTTTCAAATCATCAATTATTTCACAGGCATGTCTAAATCGGTCATGAACTTGTGTCAGCATGGTTGTAATGATGATTCCATCCAACTTTGAAATTACAGAAAAAGTTTGAAGCTTTGTGCTATATCGGCAGTATCACGTGTAGAGTATATATGTTTCATAGTGGGATACTTTTTGTTCTTTTTGTATTCATGCACATGCTATATTTAGAGTGACCATATCCCAGTATTTTTTAAGTACCTTACTAGAGTTTCTTATATTATATTATTTATCAGAAACATCAGAAACACGTTCTTTTACGAAAAAAAAAATATTAAAAAATATAAGATTAATTTTGAATGAAAATAGATGTTGAAAGAGATAATATATATGAAGAAGTGTTATGGTAGGAACCTCAAATATTTTAGTAACATTTGGGTGATTGATGAGTCTCATGGTGGATATTTCTCGCTGCAGCTGTTCCATCATGTTGTGGCGGAGGACATGTTTGCGGTCGAGGATTTTGATGGCAACGTTGTTGCCGTTGTTGACATCTCTGGCGAACTTCACCTTCGCAAAGCTTCCTTCTCCAATGGTTTTTCCCAGCTCGTATTTCCCAACCTTCAAACTCATTTTTCCTTCTTCCTATGTTCGTTTCTTATCCGTTTCCTCATCTGGTATATATCTGTGTACACGAACCTCCTACATGTTTAATCACTTGCTTGAAACTCGAAATGATTGTGGTTTGTTTCCTCTGAATGGTGAGAAGCTGAGAGTACCAATGGGGAGCAAGGAAAGGAGATATGTATGGGAAAAAGCGAAAAGTGCAACAGGTCCCACACGACAGCCTCTGTCACTCATTCATTCGATCTGGTTTTCCCTTAATGCCCTAATTCCACGTTTCAAACTCTGTTGGCGGGTTTCGTTTAACAAATTAAATTAAATTAGAAATAAAAAATAATTTCACGTAGCTTTTAAGTTATTTGGCATAATTACGAGAAGAAAAATTAAAAATGTCGACACGACGTTTGGTGAAAATTATGATGTCGGCACACACCATAAAGTAACTAATTATAAAATGACTAAATTAATTTATTGTATGTTTTAAGTTTAAAAAGATAACACATTTTATACTAAAATATTTAGATTATGGGCAGTCTCACGTCAATATAGGAAGATTATGATTTGCAGAATTCAAGGAAGAAAAGAATGAAGTTCATAAATGTCTCATGATTGACACAATGTCTGAGTAATGATATGATAAGTAAATTTTAATGATTTACTAAAAAGTTTACTAAAAGGTTAAAAAATCTTTGATGATGTTTGGTGGTATATAGAAAGGAAGAATGATTGAAGTTAGTACAATAAGTATGGAAAATTAACTTATATATTGATAATGAAATTATGTTTTTGTTAACGGATTAAATAAATTGATATAAGATTGAATTGGTTGAGTTATCAACTCATAACATTGCTTGAGTTTTGGAAGATTGTTCTTTAATTAACTTTTGGAAGGAATCTTGGTGCTAGATTTATTATGAATTAATTATAAAATTAAAACTATTAGGAAATGTGGATTTTAAACAAGACTAAGTAAACACATGTATTATGTGTATAAACATTTACTTAATTTAAAAAATAATAATAATAAAAATATTAAAAAGGTGTATTTTCAATATATATAATTATAAATATAGTTGTAGATTACTAGGGAAGTATACGATTTAAGTATAGAAGTTAAAAGACAATGTTACAAGTCACCCTACTACAATTTAATAACTGAAAAGTAATTTATGTATGTAAAAAAACACTAACAAATATGATAATAAAAAATGTAATAAATATATATAATTATAATATATATGTTTGTCATTTGAATCTAAGCTTTCAGAAAAAAATCTCTGATAAAAAAAAAAAAAAAAAACTGTAGTGAATAGTCCTGACAAGTTGCAAATATCTGTCCTTTCTGAGAACTTTTTGTAGTTATCCATGTAGAGAAATCCCATCAAATATTTAACAATTTAACATTGCCGTAGATAGTGTTCTTGTTGTTGGAAGGTTTTTCAGAAACCATTACTTTTCACCTTTGTTACTGCAAGGTATGTACCTCTTTGATTCATTTATATAAAAATAAATTATATATATATATATATATATATATATATATATATATATATATAATTTTTTTTTTCTTTCTGAAAGTATACTCTAAAAAATCAAATTCTTTTATGCATCTTTTTAATATTTTTTAACAATTTTAAGATATTTCTAATATTTTAGAAGACTTCACATTTAAGATAAGAATAAATTATGAAAATTAAAGAATTAAACAAATTTGAAGAATCTTAACAATATAATAATTTAATAGCATAATAATATCAATATAATAACAATAAAAAATTATTATATAAAAATTAAAATAATTGAATAATGACATAGTTAAATTAAAAATAATATTAGAGATATTTTGATATTTTCTTTCAATTTTTTTATGATTTTCTATTATGTATTTTTTTTTATATTCAAAAATATTTTTCTATTACAAAATAATGAAGTTTTTATGTTCTTTTTTCTTGGGTTTTATGGAACATTTTGCTTCTACTTCATATTTTTTTCTTTCTTGTTCTTTTTTTAAGATTCAACACATGATTAGTAATCTGAATGAAATTTGTTGTAATTTTAATTATCATCAAAAACCTTAATTATCATAGTTAGACAATATCATTTTACAGATGAAGAACAAGTTTAGTTTCATATATGAATTTATCTCTTAACCAAGAAATTGGAGAATTAATCCAAGATAAAATCAAATTGTTGTCACACTTGCATGCATGAAGTACAGGGTGACCATAAACAAGTTGAAGGATAAATACTGAACTTATTTTTTTATCCAACCATAATAATTAAGACCTTCAAGAATTAGAGAAATCTTTTATTGAAAGTATATGAGAACTTAGTTATTTAATAAAACATGAAATTGTTTTATACATATAGGTTTCACATAGGGTATAGTCTGCTCCCTCTGTGGTTGACGGCATTATTTTTTATTCTTTCTGTATTTTTAATGAATCTCTCATCTACTTAGAGAGAAGCTTTCAATAATAAAAAAAAAAAATTAGAACATAAGATTAGGGTTTAGATAACAGTGGAAAAGCATTACACTTATTACATATACCATTAGAGCTGCAGCTCTAAATTATTTATGGGTATATGTATGAAATAAATAAACTAATAATAAGGGCGACGGTAGTAGTTCTTCGTTCGGGCGTCAAAGCCACCCTGGATACTTCCACCGTTGCCGTTACCATTGAAAGTACCACTGTTATTCAGAAGCTGTTCATCGTAGTGGATTGAGTTGTTAAACCTGTCACGGTTTCCAGCATATTGGCCACTGTTGATGGTTGCACCGCCGAAATCCTGGCGACCGGAGGAGTGATTGTTGAATGAGTTGGAAGAACCATTGTTGGAGGCTTTGGCTGCTTCCTCAGCCTGAATCATTTCCATGATTCTCTGCATCAAGTCTCCCATTTTGATCTTCTCCCTCTCTCTCAACTTATTCTTATTCAATTGCCTTACTGACTAGGCCATATATATATACATACAGATGCAACCAAATTAGAGAATCGAATTCAGAAAATATCCACTCCGATTATCAAGTGGTTTTGAGGGAATTTTGAGGGAATTGCATCAAGTAGAGTGATTGTTCTCCATGTATAATTGTTAAGGAGAATATATCTATAAGTAATTTGTGTTAAAGACGTTTGTCTCAGCCTATCATGATGCAGACAGCATATATATATATATATATATATATATATATATATATATATATATATATATATATGCAAAAATATAGAATTTGAAAGGTGACAGAAGCGACAACGATAATAATAACGACAATAATAGTATCGTGGAGTGCTGAAATGCATTTAGGTCTTTTCCTGGTATTATGGATCTGCAATAAGTGATTATGGTGTATAGGAAGCAATAGCCTAAATGAAATTTCTATAATTTCTTCTTGTAACACATTGTTTTATTTCTGCACTACCATAAAATCCATAAATCTCATTTTATTCCTGTTAAAAAATTGAATAAACCTAAATATCTCCTTCATTTTTTTTTCTCTCTTCTTGTCACCCAATCTCGTCATGCCTAACTTCACTTTTATCTGGATATGGAAGTTTTTGAAATATATTTTTCAGTAGGAAGATATTTTTAAATTTAGAACTGTATTTTGGAATACAATATTTCGGAATGCATTTTAAAAGAATATTTTCAATTTTATATTCCTAAATGCAATTCCAAATTTAAAAATATTTTCGATATATACCGTTTTTGAATGTACCTTTTTAAGGTACATTTTGAAGAGTATTTTTAGTTTATAATTATTTTCCAAAATATACAATTCAGAATATATATATTTTTTTAAATACATTCCAAATTATATATTTTGAAATATAGTTTTGAATTCAGAATTACTTTTTAAAATAGGCACTTCCATGGATACAACAGAAGCTCCAAAATACGAATTTAAATTAATAGTATGAAAGATTAATTATTCAGAGAAGCATTAATGTAACCACTGGCACTAATATTGAAAATTTATTCGGTATTTCCCTTGAAATATCTCAATAATAATCTTATTCTTAATGGTTTCCGTACGCATATTCTTTTGAGTTACACTCAAATTTATATATTAATCAAATAACTAAATGTACAATTAACTTTTTTATAAAAATTAAAATCACATATTAAGAGACTGAAAATAAATTTAAATCTAATCAAATTATTACTATCACAATATAAAAGTGTAGATTAATTTTTTTGCTAAAGGTTATACCAACGAAAGTAAATTCAATAGATAAACGCTAGTTATATAAGAAACTTATTAGTCAAACATTCAACTCCATCCCCACTTTTTTTTTTTTTTTTTTGGTGGATTTTAAGAAAGAGAGACAGAAACAAAATAAAGGAAAAAAATAAAAGGAATAAAAAAGATGATGAAAAAGCTAACAGAGATGTGAATAAAAGAACAAATAGTAAAAGAGATCTAAAAAGAAAATAAAAACAAAAGAGACAAAAGTTGCATATGTAATAAATAAGGTGATAAAAAAGAAAGAAAGAAAAATAGGAATAAATATATTAAAAGTGGAATGAAAGAGAACACGTATTAGCACAAAGCACACCGTGTGTGGATTATTCGTCGTAGCAGCACTAGATAATGAATATGTTCTCCACGACTTTCGGTTTATATGTTTTTTATTATTATAGAAATATACGTTGGAATATTTTGGTAGTTAATTGTTAGATTAAAAATAAGTTTTAGAAAATAATAAAATTTTAATTTATGTACTTCTTATCTTCCATATATTTAATACCATGGAATAACTTTTAGATTATGTGCTCCATAAATATAAAGTACTTAAAGATTAAATGAGAAACGAATAAAACTTTGAATTATATACTTCATATATTTGATAAGAACGAATAACTTTTAGACTCTAATGTTCCATAAGAAATGGATGTATATCCAACGATATGAATATGTTGCCAATTTATGTGGGAAAATTAGTGATATAGATTTGTGCGGTCTACCAAAAGCATTGGATTCGCTTTCTTGCATCTATACATTGTTGGCTTAGATCTTCGTAACAATAAGGTATAGTACAAACACGAAGTCCAACTTTTGTTTATATATATATGTATGTAACATAATATAAGGATACATTTCATGCATATAGAGGTAAGTTTTGTATAATTTTTTTTTTAAAAAATGAATTACAATTTTATTTTCTCCATGGTAGATTTTTAAAAGAATTTATGTGAAAATAAAAAAATACAACAAATTTTAGTGATTCTAATGTATTAATTATGATTTTTTTATTGTACATTTATTCATTTATACATGCTAAAATGTATAATATAGTTCAATAACTCATTAAATGAAAAAAAAAGGATTAAAAAAGTTCAAACTTTGAATTAATGTTGTACTTTGTTGGACATAATGACTCAATAGACTTCAACTATGAACAACTTAAAAATATGAATATTAATAATTAAATCATAATTAGTTGGATTTTAATAAAAAAATTATTTTAAAATCTATAAATATATAAATTTAAGATAAAGAAAAAGATGATTGCATGTGTCTTTAATATTTGAATTATAAAACGAATTAATTTTTAACGTCAGAATATTTTTTTTCAAAAATTATGATATTTTAATAATTTTTTTTACAACTTTTTAAGAATAGATTATGTGACACTATTATGTGTATAAAAAAATTGTGAAAAAAATTTGTTAAAAATACTTTAACCTTTTTTTTCAAATACCTTCGATTTCGGTATAGGTAACTGTAATGGCACCTCGATGCTCAAATTAGGCGTATGATAGTAGAATCTCGGTTCTTAATTGAATGTTTATAGGTATCAGTGAGGCATAAATGGAACGTGAATAGAATGTAAGTGAAACGTACTTGCCTTTTAGCCTTGACCCTGTATTTATAGGTTATCATAAGCCCAATAAAACATAAACGAACTTACCTTAAACATTTTACCTGGATATTCGGTTGGTTGCTCATAAACAATTTTATAAATATCTTTAATCAGATATTCTTAATTTATTTTATTCTCTGCTGGAATATTAGCCCAATCACTTAAACGCTGGTCCAATTGCGGTCCAATATCGTTTTGTTTAGTTTGACGAGCGCTTTGGATGGACTGATTGGCTCTGAATACTAACTGCTCGACCCCGATATCATACTATACACCTTCTAAACGGTTTTTGAGGAACAATTATTAAAAAACTTTTAAATGAAAGATATCTTTGAACTCTTAGGAAATTTTCTCTTAAAATTGAACCGTTTACTTGGAGCCTCCTGAAGCAGTAAGAAAGGCTTTGCATGCATTTGTCACGAAGGAATAACTTTAAAACATAGGAGTGTGTCCATCCGAAATGGATATATGCGCCGAAACTCTTTTCCGACCAAGTTGCTATTTGAACGTTAGAATATTATTAATGAAGAATTTGGTGGTGTAGCAAAAGCATTGGATTCGGTTTTCTTGCATCTATAAATAGGAGAAGAAGAAGAAGAAGGTAGAGAGAGGAATCGAGAAGCAAAATGTCAAACTACTACGAGCGTATGGCGGCTGAAATGGCAGCGAAATGGTCGAACAACGGTACTTCAAACTCATTCAACAACCATGGCAATGGGAACCAAAACTTCTCGAATGCAAAGATCAACAGCGGCGCATATTCAGGCGATCGGAACAGGTATAACAACTCAAAACACTACGGTGAACGTGTTATTAATAACAGTGGCACTTTCAATGGTAATGGTAACGGAGGCTTTATAGAGGGTGGCTTTAACTCCTCTACGAGTAACTACTACTATTAGTTTTATGCTCTAATTTTACCAATAAATGTAATGCTTTTCCACTAAACTTGTAATGCTCTTGCTCAATAATAAACACCTTTATGTTGCACTTTATTTCTCCATTTTTGTTTTTTCTTTTCTTTTCCTTTTTTTAATAGAGATATCAAGATAGAATAAAAAAAGAAAAGAAAAACGTTTTTATTAAATGATATTGGAATATAATTATAATTATAAAATGTCACCAATTTCAATTTTATTTTCTTTTTTATTCATTCATTCACCGGATTTTTATTTATTCATGTTTTGTTTTGCTTTCAATACTGATTTTTACTACTCCTATTATATTTGTTTTTCTTTTTTTTAAGTTATCATTTGCTTCTTATTTTTTTTCCTTTTTTAAATTTATTTTTTTAGTATTGTTCATGTAAATCCAAAATATGAAAAAAATTAATAGAAATTTAAAATTGTAATAATGAAATTTAAATTAATGTAATTTAATAAGAATTTAAAAATCATACATCATCTTATTAAATGATATTGGAATATATGACAAATGATATAAATAATAAGAAGATTGTAAGAACATGAATGACAGGTTAAAAATTCACTATGAAGGAATTATTCTAAGATCCATACCAAAAGACGAAAAACAATTATGAAAAAAACAGAAAAAAGAGCGAACAATTACAATCTGTTATACTTTTAAATTTGGATTAAATTTTTTACTGAAATTTATTTATTTATTTTTATTCAATAATGCTTACTTGTTTGTTATACTTCCAAATTTAAATTAAAATTTTACTAAAAATTATTTATATTTTATTTAATAATACTTTCTTAACTCACATTTTTCATCTTTATAATCTAATTAATTAAGGGAGAACTTTCAACCTATATTTTTTTACTTTATGTGCTTATAATTTTGTGGTTCCAATATTTTTTATTTTTTCTAATGATTTCATTAATTATTCATTATTTATAAATATTTTTAGCATCTTATTTCATCGTTTATAAATAAAATCAACGGAATTTGAAAAATTACAATAATTAAATATTAAAAAGTACGTATATGCAGCACGACAATACCCTTCTTTATGCTAGTAATTTTAAAGCAATTTAAAATTATCATTTCATCACTCTAAAATTAACTCTATTAATAATTAAACCATTTTAATAGTTTAAAATTATCACGACAGCAACACGTTATTTTAGAGAATATTATTCCTTAAATACTGATTAGAACACTCCAAATGCTTTATATATATAATCCAAATTCGACAAAAAAAATATATAATATAATATTGAAACATGGTTCCAACTCATTTATAAATATATAAGTATAACAATACATTATATTTAATGTACACAAATATTATTTTCTTATTTTGTCCTTCATAATATTTTTAAGTGATAATATAGTATTCATAAAAAAGATGCCAATTTAAAAAATAGTTAAAAGAATACATCAAAATATAAAAGTGAAGAAAAAACAGGAAAGAAAGCAAAATAGTAGAAAAAATTCATACAAATTAAAACGAAGTAACTGCTGGTAGTTTAAATATAAGTATTTAAAATGTTTGATTTTATATAATTAAGCTTTGTATACAGTACATAGATCATATACTTAAGTATTTTATTAGGTAAGAAAAGTTTTATATTAGGTATGATAATCTAATATTTATTGTGCATTAATATCATTCTAATAAGCTCAACAATATATTTTAGAGGGTATTCAGATATAGAAAATTGAGATTTTCATCTCAAATCACATTTTAATATGCATAAGTGATTATAATCTTCATTTAAGGGCCTGTTAAAGATTACTTGCAGCAAAACATAATAATAATAATAATCATAATAATAATAATAATAATAATAATAATAATAATAATAATAATAATAATAATAATAAAACCACCAAAACTTACGTTAAAATTCTATCGGCTGAATAAAAAAATTGAATAAAATAAATATATTGTAGCCAAATCAATTTAGCAACCATAGATAATCTCCGCATACCACAAAATGCAAGTACATATTTTAATTAAAATGAAAATGGAAGAAACTTTATGATTACTTGTGATATTGGCTTTTGGATTTAATAGTTCTTCGTTTTACTATTTTTATTTATTTATTTGAGAACAACAATATTAAATTTTAATCTTATTTTCTATTTTTTTCTAACACCTTTTTTTTCACTTGTGTGAGTTTATTATTATAGACCAACAAAGTCTATTGATGGTCTTCTTTAGATAGTGAAAATTTTTCATTTTTTTTTTTATTTTTTGAAAATGAATTGTGTCAATTTATCAGTTTTGATTAAGAAAAATGAAAGACGTAAAGTAAAATAGAAGAAGCGAGATAAGGATACTTGAGAATTTGTAGATTATTAGTCTTCTATCAACTTTGATTGAAGAAATTAAAATGAGAATTAAAAGGTCGATAAATTTGAAACATAGTAAAATTACAAAAGAAAAATGCAATGTCATTGACTGATTGAGAAAGATAGTTGATGTTACGTAACAAGAAGGATGGAAAGAAGAAAAAAAAGAAGAAGAGAAAAGTGTTTTAATAAAAAATATTTTTATATTAAATTTTTAAAATGCTTTAATTTACTTTTAATTTAAATATTTGACTTTTTTTAATAAATTAATTAAATAAAATTAACTCAATTTTATTTAAATTATGAAAATGCTTTTGATTTTTTTAATTTCAACAAAAAACACAAAAGCAAAATCTTTGAATTAACAAAAGTACAAAAGATAAAAAAAATATAATAAATATAAAAATGATTTAATTTACATGATTGTGTAAAAAAAAAAATAGAAATTAACAAACACCTTCCATCTATTATCTCTCATAGATATGTGCTCGCAAAACCCACTCCCTTCTCCCTTTCCATAAACATTACATCACTCGAAACAAACACAACATAACTTTAAAATGTACTTATGTTTATTAAAATGTATTTTTTAATATATTTTTTAAAATAAAATCATAATGGAATTCTATAGATAAGTGATTAACTGTAATCATTGTAGAATTGGAGCAGAATTTTTTCTCAAGAATAAACCACTTTTGATTTGGACCAAACCGTTGAAGCCAGTGAATGAAGAATCATAAGGGAACCTGAAACCCTTATCATAACGTCTAATTTTTGTTTCTTTCTGTAAGAAAAAGATGAAATTTCAGTGGATCCAAATACAAATCTAAGTAAAGAGGATATATTCTCTGACCAAATATTGTGCAATAATAATAAAAGTTATATATTATTAAAGGTTTGTGCTAATTTTCTTATTTGGCAATTGGATTTGAGCTGAGGACAATACCTTCATTCGCATCCTATTCTCCATTGTTATTTCCTATAATAAGACCATCCTTCTTTTCCTTTATAATAATATAAATATAGTGCCCCTACTGCTCACAACTTGAGTGTAATTAAACTCAAGTTATTGTTGCATTTCATCTTTCTTTTTGGTTCAAATTTTAAAGTATTATATAGAATAAAATATGTTATTATATTATTTATCATTACACACATATGATATTATATATATATATATATATATATATATATATATATATATATATATATATATGCCTCATATAATTGTGTAGCTATAATAAATACTGAAACTCATTCCCACTGGTTATGGCTCTGCTATAACCTTGTTTGTCGAAATTTAGTTACATTCTCGTACTCACATATACAATGGGAACAGCTCACAGTAGTCACACTAACCTTGGAAGCGAATGCACGTCTTATGATGCCGGTGCCACCGGTAGCATAGCACGTTGGGGGAAATCATTTGAAGTTTCCATGGGCCATAACAAAGAAAACGACAACACAGATGTTTGGGGTGTGAAATACAAAACATGTCAGAAAAAGAACACGTGTGGTTTTAATCTGAAGGCAAGCCGTGACAGCAACGGTGTGGAGAGCATACATTTCGGACTAGGTGACTTTGGCGACAACAAAACCGAATTCGCGGTGAAAATCACGAGGGTTAGTCGTGATGGTCTCCGAGGAGGGATAAGCGGAATCGATTCTTGTAATGCTCCGGTGTCCTTCACGAGGGCGAAACAAGATCACACAATAGAGACAACCTTGGTCGCATACGGTTGTTCCTTCAGAGAGGGTCTTTTTGTTTTGGAGATGAAGAAAAAGGTTAACAGTGAGCATGCTTATATGGTGAACATGGCACACTATTATATTACGAAAGATGTCGGTCTTTCTGTTGAGGCCAAAATTCTTCGCAGGAAAAGTTGTTTCTGTGTTGAAGTGGAAGGTCCTTTCAAGCATCCCAGTGAGGAGTTACGTAAGGTCATTGTCAAAACGCGTAGAACCGGGATTTGGTCGCGTAGTGCTTGTTCTCATTGTAACGCTGCAAAACTTAGTAGCAGTGATGGTGGAAAGAGTGGAGAATCCAAGTCATCTTTGAAAGCTGAACCAAGTTCACAGAAGGGGCATGATATAGTAGGTCAAATTTCTAATCATGCTTTCTCCAGCAGTATCAAGGAACAGTACAACAAAGGCCTTATCAATTCAACTGGATACACATCAGGTTCTCTAAATAATTCTATAATCTTCATAGATTGTAATTTTTGAACTTGTGTTTTTACTTTATGTATTTAAACATCACTTCATTCAAATAACAGATGTACAAGATTATTGGATTTCATACAAATCTTGGAACAGAGGCTAATTATAAACTGCATGTTCTATATCTTCATAAAGTGCAACATTTCTTGCTCATGAAATACACAAAAAGCTAGTTACCTTTACTTTTTATATAAGGGTAATTCTTCATACCACTATTCTTAATGGATCACGATATTTTGATAACACTTTTTTACAATTTTTATGACAATAGAACACATATCATTATTTTATTGGTCTATTTGAATTTAAGTTTAAAAAATATTTAAAACAAACTAATTACAAACTTGTCAAAAAGTTGTTAAAAAAGTGTTGTTAAAAAAACTTTTTCATTCTTAATAGTTCTTAATATATAAAGGATAATGATATTTAGATAACATTTTTTTTACAACATTTGAATATTGATTACATGTGAATCTGTGATTGGTAAAAAATTACTCTACAATAATGTTTATGACTATTACTATTATGATTGATTGTGGAGTAATTTTTGACCAATCACATATTGACACGTAATCAATGTTCTTGTCAAAAAAATGTTATCTAAAAATCAATATCCATATATAAATTTCTATCATCCAACTTATGCATTGGTATTATTTTAATAATTACGCATATCAAATTTTAATAATATGATTATTATTTATACTGATGTATTGTTGTAATTTTATTAACTAATATGTTATTATATTTTTAAAATAAATATTATTTCAATAAAAATATAAATTTACAATTTATATTAATCTTATAAAATATAATTTATATTTTTCAATAAATACTCACTTAATATTATTAAATATGAGATTCGGATAGGATAAAATTCCTAGTGTTTGAGTGGCAGGCTAATGAGGTGTCTTTTTCTCTTTCACACAATCTAATGGACATACAAAATATGGTATACGATTCGTTATGCTTGCAAATTCCATTTTCCTACAAATTTTATAGCTAATATCATATGGACCACCTTTGCCAGTTTTCTACTTTGAGTCAGTGCAAAGCTTCTTATATAAAGAAATTGCAATCACAGTATGTAGATTATCAAAATTGATTTTCCACTTCAGCTCACCAGTATCATATATTCCTGTAGCTGAAAAGTATATATATCTAGTGAATAATTTTTTTTTTTCGAGGTTTGAGTTACTCAAATATAGATTTTGGTTTCGTTTTATTTTTTAACAATGATTTTATTTTCCCTTTTAATAAAAATTTGAGAAAACATATGATTGTGAAGCTATGGAGAGTTAATCTGGTTCATAGTAATGTTATTCCAAGTGGTGTCCTTCATAAAAGTAAAATTAAATAATAAATATATTATAATTTTAAAAAAATAACACTTAAGAATGAGTGAATATTTTACTTTTAATCAACTCAATATTTTAATTAATATGAAAAAATGAGTCAATACCTTTAAAAAATGTAAAAGAAATATTATATTTATTGAAAAAAATAAAAATACAAAAGAACACGTTTCTTTTTTTGCAAAAAAAAAAAGACAATAAAGGAAATACATTGAATATGTGAATGATTTTTTTTTTTCACTGGAAAATTGAGTTCAATATTTAGTAAAAAAATAAATTAGTATTTAATAAAAACCTGAAATAAGCTTGAAAAAATTCAATTATTAGTATTTAATAAATAAGCTTCAAAAGACAAAAGCATTGATATAAAATTATGAACTGATGATAAGCTTTAAGTGGTTTGATCTAATGAATTTTGATAATTTTCTTGACGATAATATATCCTGAAAATTGTTTAATTAAATGATAATTTGCTTATTAAAAAACTTTTAAAGAAAATATTTTATCTCAACGAAGTTGATTAAATTATCACACTAAACAATGGTAAAGTTCCTCTTATACTAATCAAACGAAATAATAGAATGAACTTATCAAGTAACTTAAAAGAATAAACTGATTAAAAGATTTATCAATAAGTTGATTAGACGATAAGTATATTAATCAAACGATATAAGATGAGTCCATGATACTGTTTAAAATTATAAAATGATGTATAAGACACTTCTACCAAACATCAAACCTCATCAAAGAAACTTTTTAATTGTTCATGTTCTTTATGATTTACTTAATTTTAGATTTGAATGAAACAAATCAAGCATATATATATATATATATATATATATATATATATATATATATATATATCCAAATGGTCTCAGCAATCAAATTATAGAAGCTAATTATATTAATAAGACGATACAATGTTGAACATGAGACTATAAAATAGAATGAATTTATTAGACAACTCAAAATTTTAAGTGAGTTTGGCTTAGCAAGATTTAAACATTTGTCTCTATACACCACACTAACATAACCCAACAACAAAGCTAAAAACTTTTCATTAAAAAATACACACAACAATAATCATATATATAAATGCATCATATATTATAAAACAAATAAATAAATAAAATTATAAATTATTTATTTATTTAGCATGAATTATAACATAAAACCATTCTGTGGGATTTTAACAACCAATTGGAAACTTCTTTTCTTTGTTGGGATGGAAGACTCCCCAATGTTTCTCTATGTCGGGATTCTTTTGATTCTCATCAAACATACTAAATACATAGATCTCTGTGGGTTTCGAAGGCCTTCTAGGGCTACCTGTTTTAGCCCGACGAAACAAACCCTCTAAGTATGTCTTTGCATTGTCATTACTGGCGCCAAATCCTCCATCCGACGGCCACCCACTCTCCGACACAACAACCTCAACATAACCAATTTTAGTGTTATCAATTGCAGCATGCACCGAATCCAACACAGCATCAAACAGATTCTGGTATTTGTATTCACCATCTGTTACCACAACATCTGGTGAGGTGAAAAGAGCATAGGAAAGTGATACGTCATGAGGGCTAGTAGAGTAACCATAATAAGGGTAGACATTGGCTAGCAAAGGTGCATTTGCATATACCAGGTAGCCGATTATGGGTTCGATGTATGACTTGACATCAGCTCTGAAGGAGGCTTGTGATGGAGGGTAAGTGTTTCCTAACATGGTCATGTCAATGGCGGTTGTGACCTTAATTTGATCCTGAAGGCCTTTAGCCCTAATAGCTTTGTATATGTTTTGGATTGCAGGTAGAACGTATTTGGCAACCTTATAGGTATCTCCGACGGCGGGATTCACTTCGTTGCCGACTGCCACGTACTTGATTCTGACATTGGGTAAGAAATCTAAGACATTGTTTTGCACCCAAGTAATAGCCTCGTTAGGGAAGGTGGCGAGCTGTTGAAGGTCGATGTTTGGCACTCCAAGAATGAGCTCGATGTTTGAATCTTTCAATGCATGTAGAATATCTGGTTTAGGATCAAAGACTCTCATTTTTTGGATACAGTTTTCTTGGTAAAGACTGACAACTTCATTTGCCGGAGGTAAATTGTCGCCGAATGTACCATAACACATGCCAACTTGAGCATCTGCTAGCCAAAACATGAAAATTGGTGAGCATTATTATTATTAGAAAATTTGAAAAAGTGATATGCTTCAGAAAATAATACTGTAATGGTGGAAATAAATGAGAACCTATAGTGCGAAGGTTAATTGTGAATAGCTGGAGAAGAAGCACGACAGTGGGCAATGAGAACATCTTGGTGGAGAAGAAAGAAGACATGTGTTATACAAAATAAGACACAGAAGAAATTGATGATCACACTTGATTCCTACAATCCTCTTATATAGCTCACCCTCAATGTCTTACAAGTAATTTCAATTATAAAAATCTATATGAATAAATATCGTGCTTTCTATGTATATCCACATACTTTATTTAATAATATTGTCTGCTAGCTAGCACATTATCTATATTACATGATCACATTTTCAGTAAAAATAACAAAATATAGTATTTATCTTATCCTTTACGAAAGTTTGACTCAAATTTTTATTTAACTATTTTTCCTTTTTTAAACTAAATTTGCAGTGTGTGTCTATATATATTACATTATCACGTTTTTAGTCAAAATAAAAAAATATAGTATTTATATATATTATTCATTATGAAAGTTTGACTAAAATTTATATTAATTAATTTTTCCTTTTTTAACCAAATTTGCATGTTATTTCATCCCTATAAGTGATCATCTCACTCATCTATTTTACTTCAAAATTATAATTAATAACTTCATAAATATCGAGTGTACATATTTTGAAAAGGTACATGTTTCCCTTCCAAAAATTCCCTATAACACATAATCCATATTTGGGACTAAAAATTAGTAAAATATAATTAAGATGACAAACTGTGCAATTACTTTCTGCATTCCCTTAATAATAAAAAAAAACTTAATATATTAAGTGACAGTTTGAGATTTATTTAGTTTTTAAAAAAAAAAATCTAAAACTTTTTATTATTTTTTTATTAATTTAAAAAAAATTAATTATGTGTCAAGTCAATATTGTGTCATGTATAAATATCAATGTTATGCGATAGTGTCAGTGTCATGTGTCTAGTCATATCAATTTAACTTATCGACTTGAGTGTCATATCTCATTGTTTTATATTCAATTTTATCTCAATTTTTGTTAGTTTTGTTCAATTTAGTCTTTTTTTTTTAATTTTATTCAATACAATTCTAATTTTTTTAATTTTCTTTTATTCCATCCACATTTTAGAAGAAAAAAATATTCATCGAAATTTAATTCGTTATTTTTAAAATTAAAGAAAATAATCACTTTTAGAATTAGAAGGATAATTATTGATTATTTTTAAAATTAGAAAGAAATTTTTTCATTATTATTAAAATTAAAAGGAAAGTTATTCGTTGTTTTTCAAATTATAATTTTTTTAAAATTAGAAGAAATTTTTTTCATATTTTTTAAATTAGAAGAATAATTCTTTATTATTTTTAAAATTAGAAGGAACATTCTTTATTGTTTTTAAAATTAAAAGAATTTTTTTTTCATTGTTTTTATAAAAATTATTCATTATTTTAAAATTAAGAAGAAAATTCTTAATTATTTTTATAATTAGAAGAAAAATTCTTTATTATTTTTAAAATTAGAAGAAAATTTTTTCATTATTTTTAAAGTTAGAGGAAAATTTCTTCATATTTCTAAAATTAGAAGCAAAATTTTAATTTGGTTTTAAAATTAGAAGGAAAAATCTAATTTATTTTTAAACTTAGAATGAAAATTATTTCTTATTTTAAAATTTAGAAGAAGATTTCTAATTTATTTTTAAACCAATTGGGACCCTATTTTTACATGTAGAAAAATCAAATATAAATATAACACTTATATTTCAATGCCATAGTTAGAGTTGGTTTAAAAATAGTAAAAATATTTATTAAAATGTGAATTTTAATAAAAATTAAATTTAATCTTAATTTATAAAAAAATAAAATTAAAACTAAATTAAACAAAAATAAAAATAAATGAGATTGAATCAAATATAATAAACTGACATGTAATATTAATGTTAACATACTAAGTCAATACTGGATATTGTCTTGACACATGACATTGTTACATAAAATAATTTGGACTTGACATATGAAATTTGTTTTAAACTAAAAAAAAAAATTAAGAGATTGATAAATTCTTTTAAAAAACAAAAAAAAAAACTATAAAATAACATGTGTCACACAATTTATTCGTCATTAATTATTCACACGATATCATAAAAATAATTTATAAAAACTGGGGAGTATCGAATATAAAAACAGAAAGTCTCAGCATTATACAAAATCAATAAAAATAAAGAAAAAAAATATATTAAGGTTAATAAGGAAAAGACTCAAAGAGCCTTCACTGTTGCACCATATCATATCATCACTGTTATTACAGTCAATGTCGTCGCCCCCTTCTTTTTGCACCCCCATCAAGGAAAAGACTCAAGGAAGAGAAGGTTGTTTCTTTTTGCACCCCCATCAATTTCTTGTTTCACCCTTCATTGTTCTGAATTTCATTTCTACCCTTCTTTATTTAATTTGAAGTTGTCTCCTTCGTGGGGTCGCGCCCCGCCAACTTTCTTTATTTTTTTTATTCTTTTATATTATATTTTATATTTTAAATAAGATAATAAAAGCTCATCTTTTAAAATAATTTTTTTATTCATTTCAATTTACAAAAATAATTCATTCCACCTTGGTGTTGTAACATCAATCTAAATGGAAGTATACTCACAAATAAAAACAAAGATATAAATGAAAAGCTCACAGCACACTTTAATACAACATTCCACATTAGTATTACAAAACCAATATGGCCATAAGAATACTAAAAATTAAGAGAAATATAAATAAAAGACCATAAGAAATTTAACACAAGGCAAACCCTTCTCCTGTAAATGTTTCTGATAAAAAAATTGTAAATTTTCTTATACAATTTTTCTAGCAAAGATTACCAACCTTCTTAGAAAATTTTCTGAATAAAATAGCAAACATTATATATATTCTATCTAACTCTCTTGTATACCTAAAAAATCAATTGAGTTGTGATGGTAACTCTAACACTACTTCTATACATATTTTTATGTTTTTCTCTTCATATTACTTGATATGAAATTTGATGAATACTCACTAGAGAATCAATATATTTTTCTTTCACAAAATGTCTCATATTCTGAAACAAACATTTTAAACCATTCTTGCTATTAGTGATCTATGCAAAATCATTGTAACAATTTTCTTGTTATCAATCCTTATTATTTGTACATTAGATTTATTGTCACTAACAACTCAATAATACTAAGAGAAATCTATTACTAACACCTCAATCAAACCAAATCCAATCACGCATGCATTATATTATGTATTGTCAAAGTCATTTACACAAAAAGAATGATCTAGACAACTGTTTGATTTTCTCGTGCCGACAAACATTGCACAAATACTTGTTATATTATATTTCTTTGCCTTTGACACAACTAACTGGATACTTCTTGTCTTTGTTAGGAAAGAAGATCCCCCAATGTTTCTCTAGCTCGGGAGTCTTTTGATTCTCATCAAACATACTAAATAGATAGATTTCTGTGGGTTTCGAAGGCCTTCTAGGGCTACCTGTTTTAGAACGACGAAACAAACCCACTAAGTAGGTCTTTGCATTGTCAATACTGGCGCCAAGCGCTCCATCGGACGGCCACCCGGTCTCGGACACAACAACATCCACAAAACCAACTCCAGTGCTATCAATTGCAGCATGCACCGAATCCAACACGGCATCAAACAGATTCTGGTATCCGTATTGACCATCCGATACGACAACATTTGGTGAGGTGAAAAGAGCATAGGGAAGTGATATGTCATTAGGGTTACTAGAGTAACTAAAATAAGGGTAGACATTGGCGAGTAAAGGTGCATTTGCAGATACCAAGTAGCCGAGTATGGGGTCAATGTATGATCTCGCATCAGCTCTGAAGGACCCTTGTGATGGAGGGTAAGAGCTTCCTAAAATGCTTGTGGAAATGACTGTTGTGACTTTAATCTGATCTTGAAGGCCTTTAGCCGTAATTTCTTTGTATATGTTTTGGATTGCAGGTAGAACGTATTGGGCAAACTCACCGACGGGATCCACTTCGTTGCCAACTGCGACATGCTTGATTTTGACACTTGGGAAGAATTCCAAGACATTGTTTTGCACCCAAGTAATAGCATTGTCAGGACTGGTTGCAAGAGCTTGAAGGTCGACGTTCGGCACCCCAAGAATGAGCTCGATGTCTGAATCTTTAAGTGCAGATAGAGTATCTCTATTAGGATCAAAGATTCTCATCTTTCGGATACAGTTTTCTTGGTAAAGGCCCACAACTTCATTTGCCGGAGGTAAATTGTCGCCCAATGTCCCATAACATACGCCAACATTTTGACCATCTGCTATCAAAAACATGAAAATTGTAACCAATAAAATTTAAGCTGCTGCATATCTGGAGATAAAATTGTAACATATATATAGTATATTTTTGCTTAAAAGGAAATAAATGAGAACCTGTAGTGCGAAGGTTAATCGTGAATAGCTGGAGAAGAAGCACGAGAGTGGACAATGAGAACATCTTGGTAGTGAAGAGAGAAGACATGTTATATGAAATATAACACAGAAGAAATTGATGATCACAATTGGTTCCTGCAATCCTCTTATATATACTCACCATCAATGTCTTAAAAAAAGTAATTTGAATTATAAAATTCTACATAATATATCTTGTTGTCCATGAATCACATAATTAATACTGAATATCCTTAATTATATTATAATATCGCCATAAACAAAGAAAAAATAGATTGTGTTATTAAGAAGAATACAGATAAGGTGTAATCAAGCCAATATTTATTCACTATTAAACGTTAATTGTAGAATCTATCTCCACTGTAATATCTTCCATAAATCAATCAAATTTATTTACTATTATACAGATCTCACATCATATGAATCAATATACAAAATCTCATTTTAAATGTTAGAGACTATACATAAAATGGTATATATGAATATGACCAACATATATGAGTAGCAAAACTAATTGAATCTAGTTAAAATCGTATGGAAATAATAATTAGTTTTAAAAACGAATTAAGTGACAAGTGAACACTTTTGTCCTTTACATATGAAATTATCTTTGTAAACTTTAGAATACAATTAGAATAAAAAAAAAACTAAGTCGCCATGAGATACATATAAGATTTTTTTATTATCAGCAAATAATATATATATATATATATATATATATATATATATATATATATAT